>NC_141713.1:1340000-1467500 GCF_971803275.1 Cyanistes caeruleus
AATCAGACATGCCTCCAGGCACTGCGAGCTGTAGAGACCAAGATGCAGAGAGCAGTCTTCATAAAACATATGAAAACATAAAAAAAACCCACATTCAAATAATTCATTTTAGTCCCTGGACACTTCACTTTTTTATTTTTTTCCCTCCTCTCTCTCTCTCTCTCCCTGGAAAGAATAATTGGAGGAACTGCTGAGCAGTTTGTTCCTGTGAATTCTAACATCCATCTCGAGATGAGAATTTCAAGTGATCGTCAAAGGCGGCTCTGGATTTGTTTTGTTTGGTTTTTGTGGGGTTTTTAGGCGTAAAAAGTAAAATATTCCGTGGTGATGTGGAGCTCAGCATCCACCCAACCACTGCCACTAGAGATGGAAAGAGTTTTACCTGCAGCTTCAGGTGGAAACTTAGAAAATACCAGTATTTACATAAAATACTAATATTAGGTCTTCTTAAAAGGAAGAATCTGAAGCTCCCTGAAGTATTCCATTCACATTCTATTTTTGAGGAGATTTTAGATCATCATTCAAAATTGGAATTAAAAATTAAATTATAAGAAAAGGAGCAGATACATCTTCCAGCTTCCAAAAAAAATATTAAAAAAAATGTTGTAAAGACTGGATTATTTTTTAATCTCCCAACAAAATTAACAAGATTAACATCATCATAATTTTCATTGTCTCCAGGGGAAAAAAACCTAGAGTTTGGAGAGGAAAAAAAAAAAGGGGGGCAAAAAAAAAAAATATAAAAAAAAAATCAATAGAGACTTCTAAATGACTCCTTCCAGCTCCCACTTTTCAATTTAACAGGACAGATTTATTTGTATGTGGCTCAAATGTTCACAATTGCTCTCTGCACCTTCATACATAGGAATGAATGTCACAGTGGCAAACAGCAGTAATGAACAATCTTACCTGAGGATATGGAAACCTCCCAAGAGCAAGCTGGGAAAGGAAATAATATTTGTCTAGTTATAGAGATTTGCATGGAGGGCACATTTCCTTCAAGAGAGAAAAGTACTCAACTCTCACGATGTCAGAAATTGGGGGAAAGGCAAAAAAAAAAGGGAATTTGCAAAAACAAAGAGCTGTATTTAGAATGGGGCCCTCAAAACCATCATTTTTCCTGGGATTTCTGGGTTTCTCCAGCCCTTTTCTCTCCCTCAGTTCCAACATCTGAGTTCCAGAAAGAAAAGTTCTCAACTCTCACAATGGTAGAAATTGGGAAAATGGAAAAAAAAAAGGGATTTTGCAAAAACAAAGAGCTGTATTTAGAATGGGGCCCTCAAAACCATCATTTTCCCCAGGATTTCTGGGTTTCTGCAGCCCTTTTCTCTCCCTCAGTGCCATTTGATGCCCAGATTTGGGTACATTTCTTTCCAGAGAGAAAAGTTCTCAAATCTCTCAATGTCAGAAATTGAGGAAATGACAAAAAAAGGAGGATTCTTCAAACACAATGAACTGTATTTAGAATGGGGCCCTCACAACCATTACCCCTCAGGATTTCTGGGATTCTCCAGCCCTTTTGTCTCCCTCAGTTCAGTTCCCCCCTTTGAGTTCCAGAGAGAAAAATTCTCAACTCTCACAATGTCAGAAATTGGGGAAATGACAAAAAAAGGAGGATTCTGCAAACACAAAGAGCTGTATTTAGAATGGGGCCCTCACAACCATTACCCCTCAGGATTTCTGGGATTCTCCAGCCCTTTTGTCTCCCTCAGGGCCATTTGAAGCCCAGAGTTGGGTACATTTCTTTCCAGAGAGAAAAGTTCTCAACTCTCTCATTGTCAGAAATTTGGGAAATGACAAAAAAAGGGATTCTGCAAAAACAAAGATCTGTGTTTAGAATGGGGCCCTCACAACCATCATTTTTCCTGGGATTTCTGGGTTTCTCCAGCCCTTTTCTCTCCCTCAGTGCCACCTTTTGAAGCCCAGGTTCCCCAGGAGTGGAAATGAAACCAGTTCAGCCCTTTGCTGATAATTATCTGAGATGAGCAGCTCAGCTCCCCAGGTCCTCCCTGGAGTGGTTCAGGGTAAAATCTGGGTTAAATCAGGATAAAATGGGGCTGGGTGTCCCTGCTGCTGTCAGACCCCAGTGGGATGTGGGGAGAGCCCACAGCACCCACAGAGAAATCTCATTTTCCAGGATATCCACCACATCTGCTGCCCCTGCTGGTTTATAAGCCAATTCAGGCATTATGGAGTAGTCCCAAGATCAACATTTTTATGGATATTGTCTAAAAATATTCTACTGACCTTAAGTAATAAACATTTCAAGAGAAATTCTTTGGACTAGGCAGGTTCTCCCAGCCGGTGGGAAACCTTGGAAACAATTCCAGCAAAATGCAGCTGCTGGGAGTTATTGTGTCTGCTCTTCAGTGAGGGACTGAAGTTTTCAGGGTTAAAAGCACGGAATCTTCTGGAAAAGCCCTCTCAGAGTATCGAATCCAGCCACCCCCAGCCCTTCCAAGGCCACCACTGACCACGTCCCCAAGTGCCACATGCACAGAGCTGTTAAATCCCTGCAGGAATGTGACTCCACCAGCACACGGAAAACACTTCCCATGAAGAAATTTTTCCTGAATATCCAAACTTATCACCCTGAGCTGACACAGAGCAGCTCTTTTGTCTTTCTGGGTGTGCCAGAAGAGCCTCCCTACACCCCACATCACCTTTGAGAATCCTGCTATCACCTCCAGAGGAAGGCCTAGCACGGAGGTTATGGGTGCAGTGAAATCATGGATTTCCCAGCTGGATAAAATTCCATTCCCACCATCCTGAGCAGCAGTGCTGGAGTTCTGAGGCACCGTGTCACCCACGGCAAGGGACAAACCCCGCTCCCAGCGCTGACACCTGAGCTCCTGGAGCTGGGGACACCCGACCTGGCCAGATTGCAGCTCCCAGAGGTGAAATTTCAGCCTCTTGGCAGCACAAAACTCTCCTGAGGACAAGAAGGAGGCACAGACAGAGCTGCAGTGAGGGCAGGGAAGGAGCAGCAGACATCCCCGAGCCTCAGCAGCTCGGGAAGGAGCCAGGGATGGAATTCCTTCCTGCAATTCCAACCCCAGGAGAGTTTGGCCTCAGCAAAACCAGCAAATTTCTGCCAAATCCTTGGGGGAGACATCACAAACCCAGAGCATTTGTGTGAGAGATGAAACAATTTCTTTGGGGGTCACTCCTAAATGAAGCTTTCACAATATTGACCTCAAAACTCTTGTCCAGAGGAGGCCCCAGAGCTGCTCCAAGGGTGGAGCTGGGCTGGGAGAGCTGGGAATGTTCCCCTGGAGAAGGGAAGAATCCAGGGAGAGCTGGGAATGTTCCCCTGGAGAAGGGAAGGATCCAGGGAGAGCTGGGAATGTTCCCCTGGAGAAGGGAAGGATCCAGGGAGAGCTCAGAGCCCCTTGCAGGGCCTGAAGGGGCTCCAGGAGAGCTGGAGAGGGATTTGGGACAATGACAGGACACAGGGAATGGATTCAGAGTGGAGAAGTGGAGATTTAGATGGGATTTGGGAAGGAATTTCTCCCTGTGAAGGTGGGCAGGCCCTGGCACAGCCGCCCAGAGCAGCTGTGGATGCCCCTGGAATGTCCAAGGCCAGGCTGGACAGGGCTTGGAGCAGCCTGGGACAGAGGAAGATCTCCCTGCCCGGATCATCCTGAAGGTCTCTTCCACCCCAAAGCATTTTGGAATTCTCTGATCATTCCCATCTCAGGAAAGCCACTCAGGTCTCTCTCATGACAGGCTCTGAAAATGCTGCTGACTTCAACAAACTTCATTTCCTGCTGTGGCCCAGGGGCTACAAAAACTCATCCTTTACCAGCTCCTGCTCTTTTGGGAGCAGCACCCTCCTGTCCTGAGCAGGAATCTGAGATCCCCAGGAGCTGAGCTGCTGGGACAGCCTAGAAATGAACCCACAAATACCCAACAGCTTCCCACAAACACAAACAAACCCAATTCTGCTTTTTTATACCGAGGAACAGTGAAAAACCCCAGATTTTCAAACAAGCAGATGACAACGGTGCCGTGCCCAGAGCATTATTTAAGAAAATAATCTTATTTAAGATAATAATCTTAAAATAATCTTATTTAAGAAAAACAATCACTGCCTGGATGGTGACTCCAAACAAAGCATTTCCATTCCCACTGACCACTCCAGGCCTCAGCAGGGGCTCCCAGGCAGCAGAATAATAATAATAATAAAATAAGTGGGGAATAAATTAATAAAATAATAATAAAATAATAATAAAATAATAATAAAATAAACCAAAATATAAAAATAAAAATATAAATAAAAATATAAAAATAAAAATAAAAATAAAATAAAAATAAAAATAAAAAAGAAAACAAAACAAAATAAAAATAGAAATAAAATATAAAAATAAAAATATAAAATAAAATAAAAAATAAAACAAAACAAAATAAAATTAAAATAAAATATAAAAATAAAATAAAATAAAATAAAGTAAAATAAAGTAAAATAAAATAAAATAAAAATAACTGCAGAAAGAGGCAGACACAAACACAGGGTGAATAAATGAGTGCTGAAGGACCCCAAAATGCAACAAGTTCTTTGCCAAAAAAGAAACATTTCTCAGCAAAGCAGGGCCAGCTCCTGTGCCACTTCTGCATCCCCTGCACCACCACTGGATCCATCTGCTCAGATTTCCTCCCTGCAAGATTGTCAAGGTATTATAAATTAAGAAACTTAGCAAAGAGTCTGTAATCTTCCCCGAAATAGCCTGCAGATATGTCACTGTACTAAATGTGTTTCAGATTTAATGAAGCTTTAATGTCCTTTTTAATTTTGCCTGTTTCTGTATCACCAGGGGTCGAGCGAGGCAATCAGCACTCGAGAGGGTGGTTTGGTTTAAAACTAGGAAAAAACTCATTTGCTTATGAGTTGCACTGTATTTTCTTAATTAAATTTACTAAGTAAAACGGTTTAAGTTCAGCCAACCAGTGACCTCTGGGTGTAGATTTAGATTTATAAAAAGTGTCACAGTTAAAGTAAGATTATTAAAAGAGAAAAAAAAAAATAAAATTAAGAAGCCCAAACAACAAACAGATGAGAGTTTCACTGAAGGGATTTTCAAATTATCGTTTGTCTCAAGGAAGTCACAGGAACACGAGGAACAAGCCCAGTGCAGGTGGAAAAACCACAAACTACCAAATTAACACTTTGTCCAAAAGTACTCTGCATATAAAGGATGAAACTCCAGAACGCACAACTCTTTCAAGGTATTTTAACAAAAATATAATATTTCGATTTAAATTAGTTGGGTTTGGGAAGTGATCAGTGGTTTATGTCTGGATATTGAGGAGGGAATGCCTGAAATCCAGGGAGCTGCTTCCCATTTCCCCAAGGATCCTTTCCCAGGGGCTGGATTTGATAATCTTGAGCTCTTTTCCAACACAAGAACTGGAAAACCTTCATTTCCCAAAGCCCAAAGTGGCTTGCAATGGCAGAGTGGTGTGGAAACAGAAAGGAGAAGGGAATCAGACACCAAAAATTATCCAGGAAAACACTTTCCCACCTCAGAGCAGCTACCTGCAGGAGTTTGTGGGGTGGGTGTGTGTGTTTTATAAAGCGATTCCTTTTTCAAACCCAGAAGTAGCTCAGGAGAGCAAATAAAGCAGCTCAGTGAGGTTCTGTACTGAGAATTCCCCAAGCCTGGGCAGGGATGGATGAGATGAACCATCAGATTTCAAACCAGCACTTGGCAAACTGAGAAGTAATCCCAGATTATTTATTACTTATTACATTTATTGCCATATTTAGATATTTGTAATATAGATTGTTAATATAAATGAATAGATAATATAATGTATTATATATAATTATATATAACATATATTTTATATTTATATTACAAATAATATGATTAATTGTGATCAATGTAATTGTGTTACAGTTGTAATTAATGTAATATAATATATAATATATACTACGTGTCATATATATAACATATATTATAAATTATATAGTATATATAATATATTATATAGTATATATATAATACAGTATATATTATATAGTATATATAACATATTATATATTATATATTATATATTATATATTACACACTAAATATTATATATTACATACTAAA
This sequence comes from Cyanistes caeruleus, assembly GCF_971803275.1. Classification (NCBI taxonomy): domain Eukaryota; kingdom Metazoa; phylum Chordata; class Aves; order Passeriformes; family Paridae; genus Cyanistes; species Cyanistes caeruleus. The sequence goes on from NC_141713.1 coordinate 1,346,099, forward strand.
TATTATATACTATATATATTACCTATTATATAATATATATTACATATGGTATGTACTATCTATAATATAAATGTATGTATATATACATGTAGTTATATATATATAAATTATATATAATACATATTTGTGTAGTTTTTTTTATATATATATATATATATATATTTATGTATGACATAACAGAGGTACAGTGTGTGTGCACATACTGACTTTTACCAAATTACCAAAAAAATTTTGATTAAAAAAAAGAAAAAAAATCAAAATTTTGAATTTTGAAGCGGCGATTCAGGAAGAAGCTCAGGACTGAGCACCAGAATTAGCAGGAAAGCAACTCAGCCCTGTTCTCAAACACACTTAAGGGGCAGATAAATGAACCCAAAATTCAAATCACTTGTTGAAATCGTGTGATTTGCCATTTTAGAAGTGAAAAGGGAAATCCAGAAACCACACCCTCCCCTTCCAAATCACTTTCTCCACCTCACTCCTTCCTTTTCTTTTTTTTTGCTGCATATTGTGAATAAAATCACAGCAGCAGCTCTGTCTGGATCCCGTTTGGAAAGCGGCTGAGGGAAGGAAGTTCAAAACATTTTTAGGACACTCAGGCAATAAAATTTCCCACTTAGATTATTGTGCAAGTTGTTTTTTAATTTACAGTTACACAGGAGAGCACGGGATGCTTTTACTCTTCATTTAGGCACATTCCATGTTTCTCGGCATAACTGCAAATTGAAAATAAGCGCTGGCAATATCGCCAGTGATGGAGCTGAAGGAGGACTTTATAGGCTGAAATGTTCTAAAATTTGTTCTTAATTACCTCGTGCACATTTTACACAATTAAATTTCCATCCGAGGATTTTGCATTTAGATTGTGCGCCGCAGTTAAACCCTCGTTTTCTGCAGGAAGCAGCCTCGCTCAAACTTTCTAAAAGCAGACTTAACTACTGGATAACACAAAATTCCCCAGGTGAAATTTCATTCCAAGGCCAATTTCGACATTCCTGGATAGATGGGCTTCAAATCACCTGAAACTCTGCAGGGTATGGACCTTTAATAAATATTAAATATCTCAAAAAAAAAATTACACCAAGATTTTTCTTCTCCTCCTTAATATCAATTTTGCTGTCATCTTACTGTGTGGGTTTTTTTTGGGAAAAAAAATAAAAAATAAATAAAAAATAAATCCAAAAGGATATAACAGCAATTTAGCAGAGTTAAAGTGCTTCTGAGGTTAAACTGACAACACAAAGCATCTTGAAGTAGGGTTTCAATTAAATGTGCAGGATTTAGTAATGCAGGGCCCTGACAAAAAAAAATAAAATAAATAAAAAATAGAAGGAAAAAAAAAAAAATAAGAGTTACAAATTAATTTAATCTTCTGCCTATAGTTTGCAGCTGCACTCCAAAGTGTCTGGGGCTTAAGAACAAAGCCTTGCAAGGCCTGGGAGTGAGGAAAGCTTCAATTTTTAATGTATAAGGCCATTAGCTGATAACTTGTGGAATCTGCGACCCCTGCGGAGGGGCAGGAGCGGCAACGGAGACGGATGAAGTGACAGATTTGTTGTTGGTGGCCAGGGCTGGGAGGGGGGAAGGTTATTACCACCACCAGAAAAATGCCCTAATAACCTTTGGGACATTCCTTGGCTTGAGCAGATGAGTTCCAGCTCCGTCTCGGCGTAAAAAAAAAAAAAAATTATATTAAAAATAAAAAAATCAAAGCTTAATTCGCCTTAATTAAAGATAATTAGTTTCACTTTGACTTCTTTTAAATATGAGCTGTAGCAAATGCACTGCCAGCTCAAGGCTGCAGACAATCAGGGTTAAATTGCACCTTTCTGCCTGGCCACAAATCCTGGATATTACCAGGCTTTTACTGCTGCATCTTCAAAGGTGACGCCTTTTCCCAAGGGACAAAGGTGGGCCAGGGCTTTCCAGGGAAATTAGCAGGAACAAAATCCCCACAAATGCTCCAGGAGGGTTAATTTGATTCCTTGGTGGAGCAGAGAGGCTTCCTGCTTGGTTGTTTGCTGGGTTTAAACTCAGTACCAGAAGGGAGCAGTGGGTTAAATTTGGCTGTGCTGGTGGAAGGGCAGCTCTGACTCTGCTCTTCTCCTGCTCTGCTGGAGTGAGGCTTCATCTGCCACTACCGGCCACTAAATCATGGGGAAAGACACAGAAACTGCAGCATTTTTTGACTCTTTAAGTAGAAACAGCGACGGAGAAAGAATAGGAAAGAATATGCGGAGTGATGGAATCTGGGAATGGTGGGAAGGGACCTTTTAGAGATCCTCTAATCCGTCCTACCACGGGCAGGGACATCTCCCGCTTCTCCAAACCCCGTCCAACCTGGCCTGGGCCATGCCAGGGATCCAGGGGCAGCCACAGCTTCTGTGCCAGGGCCTCCCCACCCTCACTCACCCATAAAAACACAAATAACACATTCTATTAAATAACCTTACATATTAAAACCCACATTCCAAACACCCACAGCCCACATCATCCCTTAATCGTCCCCTCAGCCTGGGTGGAGAACTGGATTATTTATTTCCCTGCCCGCAGCGGCCTAGGAGCAATTGCAGAGCGACAACGATCCATCGAGGTCTCAACCCGCGCAAACTGTACCTAAACTTCCACTTTATTGCAGCTTAGTTCACAATCTTCACCTAATATAGGGTTACATCCCAGTGCAGCAGGCGGATAAATCATCCTGGAATATTACTCTGGCTAAGTTTAGCTGGGAGTGGAGCATATGTGCTTCCGAGTCACTGAAGCACAGGCCCATAAAATACACTAATTACTGGAAGTTCTGGTCACTGAGTGATTGATAGCGCTCTGCCAGGCAACTTCAGCTCGTGTGAGGGGCCTCCCCCAGCACACAGCAATTATTAATTCATGACCCAACCCTCAGGCACTGCTCCCTCCACTCCCAACCCCGCCAGCACCAGGCTGGACATTGTCCAGTGGGAGAGGAATCGGAGGGAGCGGGCACTGCTTGGAGAAATCACCCAAAATAGCTCCAGGGAAAGAGAAATAAAAATATAGGCCAGCTTTTCTTCTCTGAGAAGGAGTTTGTGAAGCACAGAACGGCCCAGACCCTGTAAATATTCCTCTCAATGGGAAGGACTGGGGTTGATGAGGGGGTTGAGCAAGTGGCAGCTCCTTGTGGTCCCTAAAACCCGGCAGCAATGCGGTGAGGCTCGCTGCAAAATCACAGCAAGAATCACTTTTTATATCCTTCCTTCCCTTAATCCTAAAGGGAAAGTGCTGCTTCTCCTCCACTGCTGCAACCTGAGGCTGTTTCTTCCAGACCGCTACAAGAATTTGGCTGTACCACCAAGATCTGGGTTTCAGATTCTTCCTCCACCACCTCACAGAACCCTTCATGTTGGAGATGACCTTGAGGAACATCAAGTCCAGCTATTCCCACCACCAAACGCCGTCCCCAGAGCACCCCTGGTTTAGCTAAAGGCGTGACCTGATCAAAGAGCAGCCACAGATGAGAAAATCCCAAATCCTGCAGAACCTGCCTGAGATCAGCTCCCAACCCCGACCTCAAACCGTTCCCACTGCCAAGCTGACGTCCCTGATCCCACATTTTAGACTCCTCAGAGGAGATTTGAAACCTCCCCTCCTCCAGCAGGGTCTCCAGAGCAGTTTCACACAGTTAAACATCCTCAAGCCTGAAGTCAGATGCTTTCCTCAGAGCATCCTCCTGGAGCATCTTCCTTCTCCTCTCTGTGCCCCCAGCCCCAGTGGGATGAAGAGTCTGAGCTCCACCTTGTTTGATAAGCAACAACATCATTGTTTGTTGGATAATTCCCGATTTTCCCGTGTCTGGGAATGCGCACAGCCACTGGAAAACACCTGGTGTCTTCTCAGAGATCGCTAAGAACCCTTGAAAGCTCTTGCAGACACACAGCTACAGAGAAATCTGCTCACCAAACACTTCAACTTCTCAGCCTGGGAGCTTTAAGAACTAATATTAATCTAACATTAAAACTGATTCACGAACTTATTTTCTCTGGGGGAGACAAGAGGGATAAGCTCTGGAAGAAAATCTGATTTTCAGAGGAGAACACAGAGGACAGTGGAAAGCAGAGACCGGGCTGTGATACAGAAGGAGAAGCAAAAAGCCAACTTGTGAGCTTCTACTTCCAAAATTGACTTGGCTTTGGGCATCAGCAAATTGCTTTCACTTCCTGAACTTAAATATAACACCAACTCTACCTGGAGATAAAATGATAAATATCACAGAATCCCGGGATGTCCTCGGGAAGGACCTTAAAGGTCATTTCCTGTGGGCAGGGAACCTTCCAGTACCCCAGGCTGCTCCAAACCCCTCCAACCCAACCCTGATGCCACAATTAAACCTCAACCAGATGGATTTGGATGTGGCTATGACACGGATTTGATCCTCCCTTGGATGTTCTGGAGTTCACTTGTGGATAAGAGCCAGGGGAAGGTGGGATCAGAGTCACACTGGAGAGAGAAACGGGGAATATTGGGCAATTTAATTTCTCCTCCCATGCAGGACACGGCTCTTGGAGAGAGGGAATGGGTTCCAGAGCTCCCTCAGCCCCAGCCCAGCCTGGATGTGTTTTGTGACCGAGTTATAAACCCTTGAAAAACAGCTTTTAGAAATGAAAATGCTGACACAGTGTTCAGTGTAGTGACAGCAATGGCACGGGTTTAAATTGAACTCGCTTTGTCAAGCCAAGAGCACTTAAATAAAACACGGGAAAACCTCATGGAAACACACAAACTATTTGTGGTGGAACACTTTGAAACAGTTTTTCCAGGTTATGGATTAAATTCCATTCCCTTCAGAAAAATCCTGAAGGGAGAAAGGCAAACTCCAAAAAAATGAAGTAACAAAAGATATGATAAAAATGATAATAATAACAATGATAGTAATAATGATGATAATATAGCTGCGTATCTAAATCTATTATATTTCAATTGAATTTTTAATTTATTATTTTTTTTTATTTCTGAGGGGATGACTGAGCACCCTCAGACCCCTCCTGCCTCAAAGGGAACAGGAGGAACACTCCCCATTTCTCAAAGCTTAGGCAGGACTCCCATCCCATCCCATCCCATCCCATCCCATCCCATCCCATCCCATCCCATCCCATCCCATCCCATCCCATCCCCTCTCTCCTACTAACTCTTTTTGGGGCAGTTTCCTCACCCTCCCAAACAACACTCCCCCTTCTCATCACACACAGCTTTGCAGCAAAGAAATTCCAGACATTTGAAGGGCTCACAAGAGCATGAAAGGAAATGAGAAGATTTACTGACAATTTGATATCCTCACACACCAGCACAGCCCTGGCTGCCTCCATCCCACCAGACTTTTCTTTTAAATTAACGTGGTGCCAACAGCGAGGTGTGGGGCTGGAGCCTGACTTTAGAGCGCAGAGGATTTTAAATCCCACAGCAAACACCAGCTCTCCCCTTTTTAACAGCAACAAGAAGTGTCTCCACTCCCAATCCCCACGTCAACAGGGTGTTACTTTAATGACAGTGACCTTGTGTGGCTCTTGGAGCACCTTTTTCACCTTTTTGGAGGCGTTTTTCTAAGGCACTGTCCTTGTTTTCATCATTTAACATCACTCAAAGCACTTCAATCAAGCTGGTGCTGGTGGGGAGAGGTCTCGGGGGAGCAGCTGACAAACCAATTAACAAAGCACCCAGACCCAAACCGGCTCCTGCACATCTGGTTCAGGAGAAATCCGGGGGAGAAAAAGGTTGGGAAGGTGTAAAAGCAGAGGAGGGAATGCAAATGAAAGGAGTTTTACCAATAAAATTCAGCTTGCAGGTGGAGTTGATGAGCAGCCACTAACAAGCCTAAAATAAACCCCAAATGTCTCGTGTGGATGACTGAACTGCTGGGGCACAGCTTTTAATTCAGGGAAATCCTTTATTTATCAAGTCCTGCATCTATTCACCGAGAACACAACACCCAACTCTTCCTGGAGTACAGTCTCTGCCCTTTTTTTGGCTAGAATGATTGAGAGAGTGTAAGGATTTGTCTGTATCTATCCCAAAATCCTGAGTGAGGGCTCTCACCCCTGCTCAGAGGTGCAGTGAAACAAATGAAGAGCCCTCCCTCCCCTGGGACACATCCAAGATCGTCACCCCTGTCACTCAGAGCTGGCTTCACACGCTGATCTAGCACACCTCAAACTCAGCACGGGCACCTGGGTTCAAAGGGCTTGGGCAAGGAATTTCTGATGTGAAAATGTAAAAATTCTGGGCTCCAAAATGGGGAATCTGCCAAGATTCAGTCCTGAGACTGCTCAGCTTCTGCCTCATCTTCTGCTAAAAATGTTGGTTACAGTTCACTTCAAGGGATGTCCAGATTCACCTTAGTATGAGGAAAGATGGGGAGAAAAGGGGGAGAAAAGGGGGAGAAAAGGGGGAGAAAAGGGGGAGAAAAGGGGGAGAAAAGGGGGAGAGAAAAAAGAAAGACAGAAAAAAGGGAGAAAAAAGGGAATGAGAAAGAGAAAGAAAAAAAGAAAGGAGGAAAGGAAAAAGGAAAAAGAAGGAAAAAGCCTCCACACACCGGGCCCTACTTCCTACTCAAACATGGGATTTTATTTAAGACCTCAAATGAACCCATTCTAAATACAGCCAAAATTAGCAACAGGTAGAAGCAAGTGAATATACAGGGAATTTAAAGAATAAACAATTCAATTAAAACATTCTGAGGTTATTTTGATGTTAAAGAGTTAATTTGAGCTTTGTAACGTGCATGTGAACAGGAGAGCTGTCTGCATACCTCCATGAAGGAAATCCCCAGGCTCCAAACATCCGAGTGAATCCCGTACTGCTCTCCTGAAATCCTCTCAGGCTGTGAAGAAAAGGAGACAAACAACTCCTGAGCCTTGCAAACTGACAGGGATTCTGCTCAAAAGCTGCTCCAGGGCAGGGAACGGGAAAAATCATGGAATATTTTGAGTTGGGAGGGACCTATGGGGTCAAATTCCAGCTCCTGGCCTCGCACAGACATCCCAAAATCCCACCCTGGGCATCCCCGGATGCACAAACACTCCCTGGGGAGCCTGGGCAGTGCCCCAACACCCTCTGAGGGAAGAAACTTTTCCTAAAATCCAGTTTAAACCTGCTCTGGCCCAGCTCCAGCCATTCCCTGGGGTCTCACCGATTCCAGAGCAGAGATTGGAGCTGCCCCTCGGGAAGCTGGAGACACCAAAAAAACACCGAGATGCTTCAAAGCTTCCCTTTGGAAATTCAGGGGAATTCAGGGATTCTCCAGGAAAATCTGTGTCCGTGCACCTCGTGAGGTCGGCCTTGGATTTGTGTTTGGGTTGTTGAATCCAAAGGGAAAACCAAGGGCTCGTGCACGAGAGCACAAGGTCAAGTCGAGAGAATCCAATTTTCCACTTCCCTCCCCAAATCCAGGCACCACAGCAAGGAAAAAAAATAAAAATTCCCAGTGTGGAGTCCAGAGGTTGGGGAATATCTACAGTTAAAAAGCAAAGTTACTGAAGCCAAAAGAATCACCACACGGTGGCAATTTGATTTTATTTTATATACTTCTTAATTTTCGGCTTTTTGACCTGTAAGAAAATAAAAAACCAAAAAACCAAAAAAACCCCAGCTCCAAACTCTTAATAGCAGGTTTAATGCCTCTCATGAAAGGGAGTGCTGTAAAAAATATCTGGTTTTTACTTGAAAGCTACAATTTAAGCATTTCCAAGGTCAAGTACAGCATGAAATGCAACAATAAAAGGCTCCCTGAGACTCCTCTCCCCACTGTGCTGTTAATGCACCTGTCTGCCCCAGCCACCTACAAAGGATTTTCAGTCTTTAATAATCCAGAGACCTTTGTTGGAAAACAAACTCCCAAATTAGTGCCAGCCCAAGGTGGTTTTTGGATGTTTACCCTGTGCTGCTGCTCCCAGGTCAGGAGCTTTTATTGCAGCGTGAATGTTAAATAAAAACCACGCTGCTGCCCCCGTATTCCCTCCAAAAAAACCCTCCAAACCCCCCAAAAAAATCACAATTTCAAGCTCTTTCACCAAATCTCGTTTGTGAGCAACCCCAAAAAATTTATCTTAATTTTTTTTAATTTATTGAGTATAATTAACCTAAATCAGCACAAATTAGAAACGTTTGCGACAGCACCGCGTGGGGGTTTTTTTTTAGGCTGGAAGATTTTTATACTGACAAGTTTTTAAAGTGAAATATTTTTAATCTCCTCACAAAGATGCAGATGTGCAGCCAAAATTAATTTTATGATGTGGTTATGGGATGTGCTAAGCTGGCCCAAGCAAGGTGGTAACACCCACCCCATTTTTGGGGCCCTTCCCGAGCCACCAAATGAGATTTATAATTCAAATGTGGATTTATAATTCACATCGAGCCACATTAAATTATTCTTCTTAAAAGTTCAAGCTTTAAACAGCAACTTCTAGTGAGGAATTGTGGGTTCACAAAAGATGGATAATAAATAAATTAGGCAAATGATGAATGAAATAGGAAAAGAAATCAACTTTTGAAATAAAAGATGGATTTAGAAGTAAGGGGGGAAAAAAAAAGGGAAATAGGAATAACAGATTTATCAAGGGTGTGACACGTGGATCACTCTAAATACACAGCCCAAAGTATTTTCTCCTCAAAATTTCTACAACTGATTGTTTTTTCATCCAATCTCTTTTTTTTTTCTGTTTCTGATGAAATGATTTTACAGAAAATGCATTTTTAATTTCTCAATCAAAAAGCTTTTTTTTTTTCTCTAAAAAAATCCCCCAAAAAAAACCCAAAAAGCTTTTTTTTAACTTATTTTTTTTTCCCAAGAAAACCTAAATTTTATCAAGAGTTTCAAATTCACTGCCAGTCTGCCAAATGGGTGAAGCAAAGCTTATGATCTTCATTATTTTTTGAGGTCTTGCCTGAAAATTTGATGACAACAAACGACTCAATCAAGAAGCAAAGCTGTTTGAACACAGAAAATCAGATGGAGCACATCTTGAGCTTAAACTTCTGATTCACAATTAAGAGATGGAGGCACCACATTCATCCAGAAAGTCAAAAAAAAAAAAAAAAAAGTAATTTATTTAATGTACACCTGGGATAGAGAAGTGTAATCTTGGTTTGGGCACTAAAAGCATAATACAATTTAATTCTCAGCCCTGCTTAAGATCAGTTTGAAGCAACAGCTGAGTTGGAAAAGTTGATTTATTTGAAGCTGTTTCAAATTCTGTTTTTTGTTTTGTTTTTTTTTTTGTCTGGATCTCCATGTCTTGGTTTTTTGGTTTTTTTTTTAATCTATTAAAAATGATATTTTTTAGTTAAAAAACCCCATTTTCCCTGCAGAGTATTCTGATGACACAGGACAGCCCAAGTCTTTCTAGGATGGTGACTTGAGCCTTTCAGGAGCCACACAATGAGCACACCTCGAGTGGAAAAGCACTTAGCAAATAAATGGGAGCCCTGACAAGAAAAATCAGAATAAAAAAAACCCACCTGAAAGCGATTAAAGGTCATGGATTTCTCCCTCCCCTTCCCTGAGGTTTGAAAAACACGAGCATCAACCACTTTGTGCTGTTTATGTTTTTATTTTTAAGCCAGTTTCTTTTCTCATCAACAGCAGGAGCAGTTCGCTGGGAGAATTTGAGTGGCCAAAAAATAAAGAGTTGGTGAAGTGCTTTAAAAACTGAGGGGTTTTCACAAATGAAATGGAGAATTGAAAAGGATCCAATGGATCTGATGGAAAATCCACTCTGATTTGTGCAGTTCTCTCTTCAGGCTGGCACTTGGCAGCTCTGAACCCAAACCCTGCCCTAAATGATGCATCCTCAGCTAAAAGAAAATTTAAAAAATTGGAATTTTAGGGGCTTTAATGTACAGGAACAGGACAAAAGCGGTCTTGGGTTAACAAAGACTGATCAAAATTTGTAGAGAAAAGTGGAAGCACTGATGATTTCCTGTGTTCTGAATTAAAAACTTGCACTTTAACGCCCTTATGTTATCAATCCCAGTGTTTTTAGCTTCAGATTTCCATGAGAAACGCTCCCACGGGGTCCTTGGGAATGCCCAACAACCTCTGCACAGGCTGAAATGCTTCCCTAAACTCCAGCATTCCCAAAAAACGTTTGGGCTGGGGCTACCAGTGACCTGCACAGAGCCACAAGCTGAGTGAAAATCTGGATTTTTCCTCAACCTCCAACTGGCTCTCCCTGTTCTGTTTTCAGCAAAAAACAACTGAAAATAAATTTTAAAAAACCCCCATTTTTCCAAATTTCTCCTCCCTCTCAACAAGAAGCAGAGCTGCACCACGGGATGAGGAGAAAGGATGGGAAGAGATGGAGTTTTGAGGATTGATTTAGGATCTATCCTGCGTTAAACACGAGGAGAGAGAGGACAAATAATCCCATTTAAACGTTATTCCCGCATAAATCCACTTACCGCCATATAAGCATTTGTTCCGACATACGTCTTGGCTATGGAATTCACCAGCTATCAGACAAAACAGTCTGTTAGAACAATATAAAGATAATGTGGAAATAAAATGGGCAATTATTCCTCATTTAACCTACAATCATCATCCCTATAAATCAACTAAAAATTATGTAAAAAAGGGAAGGGATTTATCCGGCAAGGCGTTAAAAATGATTAAATCTCGCCTGGGCTGGGGAATGAGGATTCCAATTTAAACGAGCGCTGCATTACAGTTTATGGCAGATAACCTTAAACAATTGTGTTAAACAGGATGTTTCTTCTTTTAGTACCCCAAACCAGTCTGATATAAAAAGTGAATTAGGAGGGAGTAGGATCAACTCATTTTTTTTTAGTCAGATGTGAATAAAGCCCCAATTCATCCCTTAAATGCTGGAGGGACAACAGAGCCTGCCAGCCCATAATACAAGGCTGACCTTCTCTTTGGGCTTCATGTTTGGCTGAGAGGAAAAAGGTGCTGAAATTCAAATCAACAGCACAGCGAGCTCATGGGTCACTAGCAGAGAAGTCCTCCAGGGAGGCCCAAAATGGAAATTAATTAAAATTTGTGCTGCTCATTGTCAAAGCCCACCACTATTGTTGCTCCCAATATTAATTTTTATTGTGGGCCAGTTGGGCTCCCCAGACACGTCTCTTGCTCTGCCCTCCCTTTTGTCTGGGCAAAAGGCTCCCAGATCAAAGCTGCATTTCAATGAAGTTTGCTATTGGTAAGTAGTAATTACAATATCAGCAGTTTTTACTGTCATTAAACAATGAACAATCATATTCAGATGAAGGAAAAGTCGCCCAGAGATTAAAAATGAAAAGGGTTGTCCCAGCAGAGAGGGGTTTGCTGTGGGGCTGCCAGGTGATTTTGACACCAGGAAAGGAATTTATGCAAAAAGGGGGAATTTACCTGGGTGCTGACCCCAAAGTCACAGAGCTTCACCTGGCCACGGGTGTTCACCAACATATTGGATGGTTTCACATCTGTTTTTGGGGGAAAAAAACCCACATTATTTGCATTATCTGGATAATAAATACAGAATGTCTTCGATTGGAAGGGAGCCACATCAAAATCCAGCTCCTGGCTCTGCACAGGACAGCCCCAAATGCCCAGGGAGCATTGGGAATGTGGCTTTTGAGAGGAAATATTACAAATATCTACTTCAAATGTGGTGGTTTGTAAGTCAGCAGGCACAGATAAAATTCCATAAATATAAAAAAATACAAAAAATATAAAAAAAATTTAAAATATTAAAAATATAAAATATAAAATATAAAAATATAAAAAATAAAAAATTAAAAATATTAAAATATTCAAAATATTAAAATATAAAATACCTCCTCTCCACACAGATTTTATATGGTATATACACAGATGATTTTATACAATACTAAAAATCTACATTATTAAACCTGCAGGTGACACCAACCTGGAACAGACACCAAGGAAAAGAACTCACAGGGATTTTAACAAACTGCAAAATCAGCCCCAAAAAAAAGGCTGGAATTCCATAGGGATAGATGGAAGTGGCACATTTGGGCAGGGATTAATCCTGCAGCTCTGCTCTCTGCACTGTTCCTCATCAGCCAACCCCATCCCAGCAGATAAATCATCAGTGTCCATCCCAAAACCAGGGAAAATATCCTGATGCTGATGAGCCCCCCTCTGATGCCAGAGGAAATTGCTGTAAAACCAACATGGGAATAAACTCCTGAACATCCAGTGCAAGTGCACTCAGGAAAAGAACTCACAGGGATTTTACCAAACTGCAAAATCAGCCTGAAACGAAGATGGAAGTGCATAAATAAACCATTGATGAAATAAAAATAATAATAAGAAGAATATAGTAATAAAATATAAAATAAAATACAACAAAATATAATAAAATAATAAAAATAATAAGAACATACATAAATATAATAAAAACATATAAAAATATAATAAAATATAATAAATACATCATTACTATAATAAAATTAATTAAAAGTTAATTAATATTAAAAATTTATATACTATAATAGAATATAATAATAAATAATATAATGTAATATACTAATATAATAAAAATTAAAATAAAAATTAATAATACTAATAATAATAAATAATTTTTTTAATCCTCTCAAAATCAGAGTATCAGTGCAAATCTCCTGATGCTGAGTCCCCCAAAGGAAGTAGGTGCATTGCTGTAAAATAAAACCAAGATGGGAATAAACTCAACATCCAGCCTGGCTTTAGAGCAGGAAACATTGAACATCTTTGCTGTTCCAGGGATGCCAGCAGGGGAGCAGAACGTTCACGTTACAGCCTGGCTTGGAACATGGCAAGATTAGAGCCTGGCTTTGCCTAATCACTGCTTTCTTCTGTCAAAATGGATTAAAAGCAACAGCTTGAATCAGTGCCTCCTCTAAAAGTGAGCACTGGTTGGGGGCAGATGGATGAAACCCAACTAGAAAAGAACCTAATTTTGTTTATCATTAGGTTTGCCTTGGTTTAGCAGCTGTTTCCTGGTGCCACAGGAGCTGCCTTAATTTGTCTCTGCGATGTAGAAACGTAGAACCTCAATTAAGAAGCTGATTAAACGCTCGCCTATGTTCCAGCTGAAAAATCCAGATTAAAAATGGGAGCATCCAGGAGTTCCTACAGACCCCAGGTGAGTCAGTACTTTTAAAGTGAGGTAGCAACACTGCTGGCACTGTAATTTCTGTCATTTCCCCCCAAAAAAACCCCAGTCCTGAGCATCCAGAGCCTCAGTTTGTGTTTGCTGATCTCCATCTTTAGGAATTTGACCCATGTGCTGTACTTTTGATGGAATTTTGCCTCCTCTGGAGCTGAGTGACTTTGCTAAATCCAAGCAGACAGAGTGCAGAGGCTCTCTCCTGAATCCTGAGCAGAATGGAGGTGCAGAATATTCCTGTCTCACCTTCTTCCTAAAAATATGGAGCCACCTCTGATCTGGGCTGGAATGAGCCCAGCCCCAGGAGCTGCAGCACACAGGGAATGCTGATATTCCAGCATGTCCAACTTTTAGGGGAAAACTGAGCAAAACCAGTTCTGCTTTTAGTTGTAGCAAAAAGGATCCCAAAATCCTTCCACAAAGCTGCAGACAGAAAATCCTAACGGAAAGAAAGCACTGGGTAATTGGCTAATTGGTAATTAAGGGACCCTGCAGAGCAAGGGGCAGTCAAACCAACCCTGTAAGGGCAAATCCAAGCTGTCCTTCCAGCAGAATTCAACAGCACCACAAAAAAACCAGGGAATTTAATCAAGTATTTGCTGTACATTCCAATGGTTGTGTTCATTTCCTCAGAAAGAAAAGGAAGTGACAGCACAAAATATCTGATACTGAAAGCAGGGAGGAAAATCAGCTCATCAGCAAATCAGCCTTTTGGTCTCATCACCCACTTCAGTTAATGGGTTAAATATTTTTTTGGGTTTGGGAAACGAGTGTGCATAAATAATGTTCTGCACCATCTGCTTGTGATTAATATTAGTGTTGAGAAGTGAAAGAATTTAAACAAGAGCCAAAAGGGGTCATTATGCTCCCATTACCAGGGCTTGCTTAATACAAATGATTTCTATGAAGCATCATTATAGAGGATGAACAAGTTCTCCTCCTGATGGAGCTGCCTGAGTAGTTTCACCTCTCTGCAAACAAACAGGACCTCCAAGCTCTTACTCACCAGTAAATAGAACCATCAGAGGTTCAGCTTTTTGAACACCAAACATTTCACTCGTTGGTGGCATTGAAAAATAAACAGATTCATGATTGTGTGAGGGAGGGGAAAAAAATAAAAAGAAATAAAAAAAAAAGCCCTGAGATGCTTTAAAAGCTGTCTCTTGACTTCTCCTGGCTTTTAAAAACAGCAAACAGCAACAGGCCAGGTTCAAGGAAGGCAGCAGCGTGGTTTGGCAGGGGCCAGGTTTATTTCTTTTTTTAAATAAGCCTTAAGTGGTCTATAAGTGGGCAAGCCTGTGTTTAGGTTTACACACAGACATAAATAAATGTGTGGAAGCACAGAATCCTGGGATGGCTGGGGTGAGAGGGGCTCTTAAAGCTCATCCTGTCCTTCCCTGCCATGGGCAGGGACAGCTTCCACTATCCCAGGTGGATAAATCCACAAACACCCCTGGATTTGTGTCTGTGCCTCAATAGGTGGCCCTAATGCTGATTACATCCCCCAGAGATAAAAGAGGAGAGGGGGAGAGTCAAATGTGCAGCTCTGGACATCTTTGGTGAAATCCTCAGCAAACAATCACCGCTGGGAAGATGGGAATGCTCCCCAGTGCCTGTCCCAGAACAAAGAGGAGTGGAATATCCTAGGATTGATGATATCCTGGAGGAAAAGGAGATGCTCTGAGTGATGCACAAACCTCCTCCTGCCACAGAGCAGATCTCCACGTCCTCCATTCTCCCTCATTTCAGCTGAAGTTCACTTCCACAACTTCCATTTGAAACCTAACCTGGAACTGAGGTGCCCAAACCATGAAACAAACATAAATATAAATATGTAAGATATAGGAACACCCCCAACACTCACAGAGGCAAGCACACCAGTGCAGCTCAGTACAATTAAACACAAGTGGGTAACATTGATTTCCTGCACTTCCTTTAATAAGCAGGTGTGAACAAAGCAAAACACAGCAGATAAAATGCACACGGTCTATACTTATTCTTGAACCTAACAGATTTTGGTTTGTCTTTAGACAAACTTTGACTTTGTACATGATTAGACTTGTTTAATTGCTAATTCTGTTTTAAATCTAAGTTAATTTCTCATTACCCTTCCATTTCTACTTCTTATCCTCTGGGGAAAAGAGCACACTTATCATTGGGACATTCTCACATCTTCCAAGGAAGTGGTGGAGGTGTTAATCTTATGTTTATGTTTGATGTGGGTGTGATGACTCCAGCTCGGGGTTTATTAATATGCACGGCTATCACCTCATTAGTTGCGAGGTTTGTTTTGAAGTGAAGCTGTAATATTTGCTGAGATGTCTGATCTGCAATAAAAGACTTGCTCATTGTTTGGTTTCCTTGGCTTTAATTCCCTGCTCCAGGCACACAGCTCTGCCCCAGGACTGCTTCACCCCTTCCTCAGAAATCCCTGACTCTCCTGCTCTGCCCTGGCTGAGACAGCAAGAAAATCAGGAGTCAAAATTCCTTCTTTTACCTCCGAGCATCAAAACCAGCTGAAGGACATTACCTGGAGAAATAATCACCTGCCTGCCATTCCATCCCTCTGTCCCTGCTTTGAAGGTACAGAAATTTACATTTTCTGTACCCTAAAAATGGGTAAAATAATAAAATTCTTGGGGAAGCTGCTGAACCTGGAGTGCTCGCTGTGCCCTCCACGGCATTCTGCAGTGCTGGGTCAATCCAGCAACAGAGCAAGGCCAGAAAAATCAGAAGAGTGATGAAAAATCACTTTCTGAGCTTTTCTTCAGACCACAGCAAAGACCAAACATCATTCATCAAAATCCCAGAGCTGCTCCTCAATCAAGGCAAGGAAACCCAGGCAGGAGGGGAGATTTTGTTCTACTGGCACAGCAAAAATCTGAACCAGGTTCTAAATGTACAGCAGCAAAACAAGAGAATTATACAGCATTTATGTTCCCTCCAAATCACAGCCAGAAGGTGGCCAGAAAAAAGACCAAAAAATTAAAAATTTCAAATAGTTTTTCTTTTTGGGTGGTCCAAGTGTGGTGTGAAGCCTGTTCAAAGCCATACCCAGCAATGGATGTTCTTGCTGCCTTTTCTATTTATTCTGACAATTCCAGCGGCAGCTCCAGACTGTTCCTCCTCTTTCTGGGAGGGGATGGAGCTGATAAATCCCTGCTCCTGGCAGCATTCAGGAGAGCAAGTGGTGAGGTTTGAACAACTCAAAGTTGTTTAAACCAGCCCAGAAATGCCCATCTCAGTCACCTGTGTCTGCTCTGGGTAATTCCTGCTCTTTTCACCCAGCCCAAGGTCAACTCCAGCCCTTCAGCCTGTGAGGGAAAAGGCCTCAAATTGTGCCAGGGGATGCTCAAAGTTGGGTATTAGGGAAGATTTCCCCCCAGGAAAAGGTTTTCCAGCCTGGGCACGGGAGTTTCCATCCTTGGAAGGCTTTAAAAGCCCTGTGGATGTGGCACTCAGGGACATGAGGCACTGCCGGGGAATTGTTGGACTGGATCCTCTCAGAGGGCTTTTCCAGCATTAATAATCCTGTGATTCCATAAAATCCAGGTCCTAACTGGATTTCTGCTGGGTGTTTTGGCCACCTGTCTCTTTCTCACAGGCAGAACCATCCCTTGGGCTGGAAGGGTCTGAGGAGGAGCCACAACCCTGGCTCAGGGCCGAGCCCGGCTTGCTTTGTAAAGCAGAGCTTAACAACGGAGCTTTGCGATCTTCAAAGAGTCCTGGCAAAGAATTCTGTGTTCAATTGGATTTTTGGTGCCTTCCTAACAGGGTCTGCCCCGAAAATCCTGGGAATTTGGAGCTCTGGGAAGTGCGGCCCACTGTGGCTGCAGTCCCGGCTGCTTTGGGCCTGCAGGGAGCTGGGATGGGGAGAGAGGAGGGGAGGATGGTGAAGGAGAGGGATAAATTTCCCAGTGAGGGGCTGGGAGAGCTGCTCCAGCTCAGCTTGGGTGTTTTCCAAGGGTGGAGCTGGGCTGGGAGAGCTGGGAATGTTCCCCTGGAGAAGGGAAGGATCCAGGGAATCCTCAGAGCCCCTTGCAGGGCCTGAAGGGGCTCCAGGAGAGCTGGAGAGGAATTTGGGATAAGGGACAGGACACAGGGAATGGTTTCCCACTGTCAGAGAGCAGGGATAAATGGGATATTGGACAAGAATTCCTCCCTGGGAGGGGCTGGGCTGGAATTCCCAAGGCCCAAGGTCAGGCTGGAGCCTGGAACAATGTGGGGCATCCCATGGAATAGGATAAGATGAGATTTAAGGTCCTTTTCAACCCAAAACCATCCCAGGATTTTGTGCTGACCCTTCACCTTCCCCCCTGACTTCCCAGGCCCTCCAAAATCAGATTCCACCTCTCTGCTTTGGAATTCAACATCTGCCTGGGTTTCAGGACTGGATTCCCTTCAAGGAATTGTGTTTTAGGAGCTGTAATTCCTCTGGGATGCAGCAGGATTTGTATTTGGTCCAAAATGAGTAATAGGGAGAATGAGGGAATTTCTACAGCTCAGGAAGAAAAGTTCCACGTTTGAACTGAGTAAATAAAAGCCAGGAAAGTAAAGAAATGGCACAGGATGCAGCAAATGGAAAGAAAGGGAAGGGAGGATGAAGTGGAAGAGGTTATTAAGAGATTTTTTTTTGCTTTCTGGCCTTTTTCAAGAAGACAAATCATTCCATCCTTTGGCCTTCAGGATTCTGAGCAGCCCAGCACAGGTGAACTAAAGATACAGAGATATTCTTTCCCTCAGGAGTGACCTGGGTTCCTGCAGCCCCCAATTTTCCCAGGATGAGGGAACAGATGTGGGAATTCCACAGCAACATCAAGGACCAGAGCAGCTACTTCCAGACACCTCAGAAACATTAAAAATTGAATTAATTTCTCCTTTTTTTTTTTTTTCTATTCTTTTGAGAAGCTTGGTGTAAAGGGAATGGGCTTCTCTGTTCTTTAAACAGCATTTTCCACACTGTTTTTTTAAGTTTTGGTAGATCTGAGTGATTTTTTTCCAAATAGACACATTTTAAATAAAATTTAACAGTAAAAAGCAAGGAATAAATGAGAAGTTTAATAAAAAAAAAGGTCCCAACTCAGCTACAGGAAAGAGAATAAAGAGCAAAACCCAAAACTGACTTATGTCCAAGCAGGTTGAAAGCCTTTAACTGTCCCTGACCATGGATGGGGACACGATTTTAAAGACCTGAGCCTCCAGCAACATCTGTGGCTGTCACATGAGATTTCTGAAGCACCAAAGAAAACTCCTTGCCTATTTTCTGTATCCAATACCACTCAAACATCTCATTTCCATGCTGATTTTTTTACCAGGCACCTGTTTGCAACCCTAAGCTTTTAAATCCCTGTAAAAATTCATTTCTCTCTTCAGTCCTTTTCAGGGGAGGAGGGTGGGCAGTAAAAAGAGCAATAAAAATGTTTTACAAGAAAGTCTGCAAGGTTAATGAGTAAGATTCATTCTGCACTAACCCACTGGACCCAAAGCAGATGTCTGCTTGGTCAAGTGTCTTTGGAGAAAAGTGGTGTTAAAATTTCATTGGGGAACAGAAAACATCTGCTACTCACCTCTGTGTAAAATCTTCAGGCTCCATAAATAGGTCAGGCCTTTCACAACCTTTAGGTAAAAGAAAGAAAAATCACATTTTAGGGATTCCTGAAAGGAAAAATTTCACATTTCAGCTAGGGTAGGAGGTCAGAGAACCCAGCAGTAAGAATGAAGGGCAGGACCACAAAAAGGGGAGACCCCACCTCCCTCCCCTGCTAAAAACCTGCAGCAGGTCCTTTATTCATGATTTTTATTTTGATTATTAAAAATGTATTTAAAGGCCTTTACCAATACACCAATTATTAATACACAAATTAATTTTTCCCCAGCACCTGTAAGCTGAGCTCACACTGAATCCCTTCAGGCATCTCATTGTATCTTTAATTCACCTGCCTGTGCTGGGCTGATCAGAATCCTGAAGGCCAGAGGATGGAAAGCAAAAAAATCTCTTAATAACCTCTTCCACTTCATCCTCCTTTCCCTTTTTTCCATTTGCTGCATCCTGTGCCTTTTCCTTTACTTTCCTGGTTTTTATTTACTCAGTGCAAACGTGGAACTTTTCTTCCTGAGCTGTAGAAATTCCCTCATTCTCCTCTCATTTTGGACCAAACACAAATCCTGCTGCATCCCTCAGCAGAGAAATTACAGCTCCTAAAACACAGTTTCTAAAAGTAAATCCAGCTTCTAAAATACAATTCCTACAGGTAAATCCAACTCCTAAAACATAATTCTTACAGGTAAATCCTAAAATACAATTCTTACAGGTAAATCCAGCCCCTAAAATACAATTCCTACAAGTAAATCCAACTCCTAAACCTGGGCAAGTTTCAAAATTTGCTCCTTCCAGCACCAAAGCTGCTAAAGCCAAACTCCAAACCCCAGCCCAAAATTCAACCAAGCCATTTCAACCACTGCTGCCCTTCCCAGCCCATCCCTGCTGCCTCCTTTAAACACTTTCCATCCCTGAGGAGAAATTTAATTCCGTTTCCAAGACGTTTTCCTCATGGATCTCCAGAACAATGAAGCGTTTCTGACACTGCTGAAGTTGTTTGAATTCTGCAGTCAAGACAATTACATTTTTTTGTGCTCTGAGTAGGCCAAAATGAAATTATTTGTGTTGCAGTGATCAAGCAGAAGTGCTAAAAATGATAGAGAGTGAAAGCAGAGAGCACAGTAATTTTCTGCCTTCCTCCTGGATTAGAAACTCTTTCAAAATTTAAAATTTATTCTGTAAGAAAAATGATGTTGGTGGAATCAGATTGGTCAAACAAATAATGATGGTGGATCCCAAATGAATTGTTCCAGGAGGTAATTCCTCCCTCAAACTCACTCCAAACCAAATTATCTGCTGGCCTCAGATGCTTTTTACCTTTAACAAAAGCTTTGGTCAAATTCTGCCCACCCAGAGGTGTGGCTTGATCACCTCAAGCCTTTCAAAACCCTTGGATTTGATGATCTTAAAGGCTTTTTTCCAACTTTCATCCTTCTAGGATTCCGTGCCTTATGTAAAGCAAATGGAAATTCTATCCACAGAGTTCTGACATAATAATAATGCAGTTACAGTAATAATAATAAAAATAATAATAATTAAATAAAATAATACAGTAATAATAATAATTAAAGTAATAAAGGATCAATGCAAAAATAAATCAAGGAGATTTCAAGCTTCCTCTGATGGCCAAAGGGATTTTCAGGACAGTAAGCTCTTTGATTATTAAAAATGTATTTAGACTATTGAAAATCTTTAAAACCATAGGAAATGATTTAGTTTAAAGCAAGCATCCATTTAAAAAATAAGAATAAAAAGGGGGAAACATTTCTCATGAAACAAATCAACAGCTGTGAGTTATTAAACATCTTTATTATGGAACATGTGCTGGGCAAGCAGTGAGGGAAGCCATGGAATTAACCAAACTCACCCTCCAGATTCTCTGGGTGCACAAAGGAATAAAAAAAAAGGAGTTTTTTCCCTTTATCCTGGGCTGTAAATCTGCTCACAGGAGCCCCCCAAATGGACTCACCTCGTTATTCACTCCCCTTACATTTGCCTGTTAGGGAAGGACTCTCAAGCATTAAATACCATTCTAAAACTGGAAGGGAGATTCTTTTGAGTGAAGCTGGAGCAGGAATTATTGGCATTCAGTAAAGGAGGTTTTTACAACAATGCCTTGACAAAGCCTTGACACAAAAAGTGCTTCCACCTGCTGTCAATCACTCACTCTGCTGACAGTTCAAGTGCACATCCTTTCAGGGAGAACTTCAATCAACAGCGGCGCTCAAAACACGGAGCACAATGTCACTGCTTCAGAAATGGAAGGGAAAATAAATGTGTGAAGTGGCAAAGCCAAGGGAGAGAGGGTTTTACACCCCCAGGATGGAGCAGTGCCGCAGCAGCAGCCCCAGCAGCGCTCTGGGGCTCCCAAAATCTGATTTTCCTTCAGGGAAACGCTCCTCACAAATCAAAACAGGAGGAAGGAGGGAGATTTCGAGAAAGATTTTTGAGAGATTTCCCCTTCTCGCTGATGGGGTCTCACAGAGGGAACAGGGATGGATCTCAGGGTGAGGGCAGAGATCCTTCCCCATCTCCTGTGGGAAAGGCTGAGAGAACTGGGATTGTCCAGCCTGGAGAAGCTCCAGGGTGCCCCAGCTGTGAACTTCCAGTGCCTGAAGGAACCAAAAACAAAGATGAAGAGAGACTGTTCCCAAGGGATGGCGGGACAGGACCCAGGGAATGGCTCCCAGTGCCAGAGGGCAGGGATGGATGGGATTTTTGGGAAGGAATTCCTCCCTGGGAAGGTGGAGAGGCCCTGGCACAGGTGCCCAGAGCAGCTGGGGCTGCCCCTGGATCCCTGGAATGTCCAAGGCCAGGTTGGACAGGAATCCATTCCCTGTGTCCTGTCCCTCCATCCCTTATCCCAAATCCCTCTCCAGCTCTCCTGGAGCCCCTTCAGGCCCTGCAAGGGGCTCTGAGCTCTCCCTGGATCCTTCCCTTCTCCAGGGGAACATTCCCAGCTCTCCCTGGATCCTTCCCTTCTCCAGGGGAACATTCCCAGCTCTCCCTGGATCCTTCCCTTCTCCAGGGGAACATTCCCAGCTCTCCCAGCCTGGCTCCAACCCCTGGAGCAGCTCTGGGGCCTCTCTGAGATTTCACATCCACGAAAAGTCAGGTTGAGAGGGCAGAGGATGAGAAAGACAAACCCAGTGGTGCCATTTTGGTTGGAAAAGCCCTCCCAGATCAATGAGTCCAACCACAGCAATCCCAAAGCTGGCACCAAAGGAGTGCTGGGATGCAGGGAACGCCTGGATGAGCTCCATCCTCTTCCTCTGGAAATGGTTTCACTTCAAAAAAAACTTCCACAAATGCAAATTCCAATTAAGAGACGTGAGCAGCTTCCATGGATTCCTGCACTGGACGTGTCTTGGGAGAAATAAAAGGCTTTGGACATGGGGAAGGGGCAAAAAAAACCAGACTGCGGGGGGAAAACAATATGGAAACTTCAGGTTTTGTTGTCAAAATCCATCCGTGTGAGCTGCAGCTTTTGTGTGGCAGCAATCCCAGGATTTGGGTAATCCCAAATTCAGGGGGATGACGGGGTCTGTGCAGCCCCAGCCCCCGGGAAAGGCTCTGCTGCCACCTCAGACTCAAGGAGGCTCAAATTCCTGTGCCACTGAGGAATTCCAGGGAAAACAAAAGGATTCTGCTGCGCCAAAAATCAGCACCAGAGCGGAGGAGCTGCAGGTTCAGGCTCAGCGCTCACCTTCTGCTCAGGGAGCAGGAGGAAAGGGTGAAAATTCCCTTCTCTGAACTCCTTTGTTCCCCTCATTCCTGACCCCCTGCTCTGCAGTGGGCACGGGGAAAGCAGGAAATAAAATAACTAGGAAAAGTGAAATGTCCGTGTCAGGGAGTCAGGCTCACAGGCTGAGTGATCAGGGACAAAATGACCCCGAGGGGAATTAAAAAAAAAATAAATAAATCCAGATATGGAGACATAAAAGGTGGGGTTGGAGCATCAGGGATGAGAGGAAAACTGGAGAACACCTGTGGAATGCCAAGGGGAGGATGGGGGAGAGACAAAACCCAGGTGTGGATGGATCAAACCACCAGTGAGAGAAGGAAAAGGAGAAGGAATGAGCTGAAGGAATGCTGGAAGCCCAGCCCAGGATTATCAAACCATCCTCATCAGGAAAACCAGGAATCGTGTGAGCAACTTCCCACTCCCTGCTCCGGAGGGGAGAGGAGATGAGGAGGTTTTCCCTCTGAACTGAAGTGAAAAGCACTCAAATTCCACAAGGAACTGCCAGGGATAATAATGAGCAGATCTGAAGCTGCTGAGAGGAAACGGCATCAGAGAGGGATGTTCATCACCCTGGGCAGGCCACACAAATTAAGAGGAAAGGAGAGCTGTGAATTACAATGAACACAGACTAAATAGCTGCCTGTGTTGGATTAAAGGATTTAAATTGTCAGCTTGATGTATAATGAATGTGAAAAGCCAGCACTTAATTAAATGGCACATGATAGAATAACTTTGTTATGCTTTAAACTGCTTAAGTTATCAAAGTGTTCCTTATTATTTCGCAATTGTTTTGCAGTATCTCCCTCCCTGGTGAGATCCACTGAGACATTGGTCATTACCCTGTGCTCAGCTGTGGGGAAAGATGGATTTTTGGGGAGCTTTTACATTTTCTGTTGGTCTGTAATTTGAGTTTTCAGTGGATTTTTAGCAGCTGAAGGCTGCAGAGCCCCCAGGATGAGCTACCAGGGGATTGAAGGATCCCACTGCCAACACCTCAAGACCAAACCCAGGAGATCTGCGGGTTCTTCTGCCAGCACAGCCTCACCACCCCAAAAACGACCCCAATTAACTCTTCCCTGGGGCTGCTCAGGTGTGAGAGACCGGCCTGTGCCAAGGGAAGAACTTCACCCTCCTCACCAGACTTGAGGAGAAGACACAAAATCTGTTCTGCCACTGCATTTTGGTGGCAGGAACCAACTTAAACCTCCAGGCTGGCAAGGAAATCCTGCCTAATTCCAGGCAGAATTAAGGACAGTCAGGATGGAAATGACACCCTGAGAGATCCTAAACCTCCTCCTGCACAGAGAGCAGAGGGGCTTAAAATATTTAATAATAATAATTTAATAATAATAATAATAAATATTCAAACAAACAAAGCTGATTGAAAGCACTGCTCCATCCTGATGGGAAGAAATGCTGGTAGGGAGGGATGTGACCACACAGAGCTCCAGAAATTTTATTTTTATTTTTCCCTTATCCCACTCTATTTATCCCATCCTTCCACATGGATTTGTGTAACAGAATCCTGGAAAGGTTTGGATTGGGAGGGATCCTAAAGCTCCACCCCACTCCACACCTCCACCGCTCCAGCCTGGCCTTGGACATTCCAGGGATCCAAATCAGCCACAGCAAATCTGGGAATTCCAGCCCAGCCCCTCCTCACCTTCCCAGGCAGGAATTCCTTCCCAACATCCCATTTAAATCTCCACTTTTCCACTCTGAAGCCATCCCCTGTGTCCTGTCCCTCCATCCCTTATCCCAAATCCCTCTCCAGCTCTCCTGGAGCCCCTTCAGGCCCTGCAAGGGGCTCTGAGCTCTCCCTGGATCCTTCTCCTCTCCAGCTTTTCCTCACAGGAGTGAAATCCCATCCCTGCAGCATCCCATGAACCTCCAGAAGCTGTGCTGGTCATTCCAGAGGAAGTTTTCCTTCATCCCAGACTGAGCAGGGTTTGGAGGAGCAGCAGGAGGAACCCTCCTCTCCCGCCCCAAAAAACACCCAAAAATCACAAATTCCCCACGCCCACAACCCAAAAACCAAATCACCCCCAAAACAACAAAACCAGAGAGATAAAAAGCAATAAATTACTCACAGCCACCGCTATCCTCCCGAGAACGTGTTCTGGAATTTTCCTGTAAACATCCAGAGATCCCCCTGCAGGGACAAACAGCACAGCTGAAAAGTGCCCCAGATCTGCAGCCTCCAAGCGTTTCCTAGGCCTTGGTTATTCATAAAAACACCACCAGTGACAGAAAGTAACTGTGCCAGAAAATATCTGACCCTAAAAACCCCCCAAACTCTGCACAAACACACAGAACAACACTGATTTCCCCTATTTATTATTATTTTTTCCTGATTATTATTATATTTCCCTGATTATTCCTGATTTTTTTATTTTTTTGTTTTGCTTCTAGCATTAACACTCAGAAATCAGCAGCAACAAAACCTCCCAGGCACAGAATATCAACATTAAAGAACTCCAAACTGCGTGGAAAAAAAGTCTTGGGAATAACAAAATCATCCCAAAAAGCAGATTTGAGGGTCCAAAGTATCCCAACTCCTGTCCCCAAAGCCTGGTGCTACCATTCCGTGGTATCCAATATATTTCTACCCATGATTAAATGGATATAAATACCCAATTAAATGGATATAAATAGCCATTTAAATGGCTATAAATATCCATTTTATGTCCATGATTAAAGCCATTTCCTCCTGACATCACACCAGGGAGGGTTTGGCTGTGTCCACGCCGATGGCTGAAATAAAATTCCTGGATTTCCTGGGGAAGCAGTTGGAATTTTCCCAGGAAATCCAGAATTTAGAAAGAACCTGGCACAGATTTGTGGGGATGTGGGATTCCCTCTAAAAAAATCCCTCCAGACATTCCCAAGGGATTGGGAAATCTCCCTTTTCTTCTGCAAAAAAAAAAATCAAACCGGTGTCCAAAACATCCCTGGGCTGAAATACAAATTCTTAAGGCAAGAAAAGAAATTTAAAAATGAGAATTAAAAAAAAAAATAAATCTGCAAGCAGAATGAAGCAAATAAATGGACAAACTGAAAAAGAGCAGGTTGGGGTGGGATTTTGGGTTTGATTTTCTTTCCCCTTGTGGTTTTCACTGTCAGAAACAAACTCAGTTTGGTTTCTGATTCCGAGTTATTGAAACTCCAGTCCTTCATTAAATTTTATCTGTGCTGTTCACACGTGGTTTATAATTAATGCCAGTTTTAAGAGGAAATATAAATGCTGTGGGGATGGAAATTTGATTTACAAACAGAAACACAGACAGAAATCACATGGCCTGTTCACCCCTGTAACATATCCTTCTATTATTGAAAAAAAAAAAGCTTTTTTTTCTTTTCATCACACCCCAAAATGCCAAATTTGGCTGTTACAGCTGGCAGGAAAAATGAAGGAAAGCATTTTTTTGCATAAAAAAAATGAGGAAATCAAGAGTTTTTTGGTGGGGAAAAAAAATTCTGTAAAAAACCCAGAAACTTTTCCAACTCCAAAAATGTCAGGTGCCACACCTGTACAGAAATCCAGGTGCACTCTGGTCACATCTTGTTTTCCAAGGGGAATTTAGCAGGAATTCAGCACTTTCAAGGGAAAGAGGCACCCACCCAAGTGCAAAGCACTTCACCACCTTCATCCAAAACATCGACTTTATTCCAAATATAAAGGGAAAAACTCATTTCACATCTCTGCTGCTCTTTAAAATCAGTTGGCTGATCCAGGTCAGCTCAACCTCAGGGCTTTGGTGTTTGAAGGTTTGGAATTATTTGGGGTTTTTTCCTGGTTGCAGGTACCAGGGAAGCACCAATTTGTGCCCCTGAGCATCCCAAAAGACTCAGATCCAGGTTATCCATAAAGGAAATTCCTTTTATCCATAAAGGAAATTCCTGGGATCTGCAGTCCTGGGACATGGATTCAGCAAACAGAAACTAAAACAGCCAAAAGGGCTCAAAAATGTGGCAAAGTTCATCTGCAGGATGAAAAGTGATTTTTTTATTCCCTTTTCCTGCATCCTTCTGAATAAAAATTAAAGCTCTGGGTGGATGGGGGGATAAAAACAAGGCAAGGCCCCTTTTATTTGCATTTTGTTCTTCCTTTAAGTAATTTAAATTAAATTATTTGCATTTTGTTCTTCCTTTAAAGTAATTGCTGGTGCTTTGTGCCAGAAGGAGAGCACAACATGAGGCAGATCATGGGGTCAGCTCCAGAATAATTCCCAGCCCTTTCTGCATGGGCAGTAAACTCTGCCTAAAGGCTGAAATCTTTTCCAACAGGAATTCAGAACCTTCCTGTCCCTATTTATTCTTATTATTTCCTGATTATTATTATATATTTCATTATGTATATATTTTAATATATATTTTATTTATTTATTTGTTTATATTTGGTATATTTATAATATATTTATTATATTTTATATATATAATTATATATATAATTATTATTGTATTTCCCTGATTATTCCTGAATTTTTTTTTTGGAAAAAAATCACCAAATTTTGGGAGCACAATGGGAATTTCAGGAGCTGCTCCAGGCAGCTGTTGGTTTTGGCAGCAGGTTTTACCCTCTCTGTGTGTGAGAGGGCAAAGAGTCACCACAACAGCAAAATAAAATCGTGGGGGTTTTGGGGGTTTTTTTTTAAAACAAAACCTTGAATAAAAGAGTTTTTTGTCCATTTTCTGAGAGAAAAGTGGGTGCAGCCATCACTGGGAGGGAGGTGGGGGTGTAAAAAGGGAGAAATCAAAGTAACAGATTGTTTTTAAAAGGCAGAAAACAAAATGCACCATCAACCCTAAAGGAAGGAATAATTTAACTCGTGGGGTTTGGGGTTTTTATAAATAAAACACTGAATAAAATCCCATTTTTTCACCCAGAGAATCTGAGAGAACACTGGAAAAGGGGTGCAGCCATCACTGGGAGGGAGGGAAAAGTGTAAAAAGGGAGAAATAACAGTAAAAACACGATTTTAACGAGGAGAAAACAAAATGCACCATAAACCCTGAAGGCCTTCACCCATCAGAAAGGAGGAAGCTGCTCAACGGTGTCAAACAGGTTGGGGGATTTATTTTGTTTTTATCCCTGCCACAAAGTGAATTATTTGGGAGATCTTTTACACCTCAACTCAACGGAATGTTCTCCTGGAGAAGGGAAGGATCCAGGGAGAGCTGGGAATGTTCCCCTGGAGAAGGGAAGGATCCAGGGAGAGCTGGGAATTTTCTCCTGGAGAAGGGAAGGATCCAGGGAGAGCTGGGAATGTTCCCCTGGAGAAGGGAAGGACCCAGGGAGAGCTGGGAATGTTCCCCTGGAGAAGGGAAGGATCCAGGGAGAGCTGGGAATGTTCCCCTGGAGAAGGGAAGGATCCAGGGAGAGCTGGGAATGTTCCCCTGGAGAAGGGAAGGATCCAGGGAGAGCTGGGAATGTTCCCCTGGAGAAGGGAAGGATCCAGGGAAAACCTGGCAGGGGCATCAAATGCTGGTTCCTAAGGGAATCCTGGTGGGATGAGCAGGCTCTGGCTCCACGGGGAAGGTTGGGAAGACACGCAGGGACGGCATCTGCCACAAAAACACCTGGCAGAGAGCAGCCAGGGTTACAAAACCGCTGCCACCAGGGCACTGTCCCAGCAGGAATATCCAGAATTCCCCAGGCAGGGCTCTGCAGGGGTCTGGGGATGGTTTTTGGGCTGAGGATTCGCGTGGGGAGGAAGGAGAAGGAGCTCGGCAGCGAGCTGGGAAACAGCTGGGCTGGAAAATAACTCCTTGCCTGGTAATTAAGAGACGATTTCCACTGCAAACACCCAGGACATTGGGTTAATAGATTTCTTGAAAGGAAAAGCTGTTTTGGCTATCAAAACACTACAAGTGAGGAACAGCTGTTTTGTCAGTGAGGACAGATTGCACGGGAGGCTCAAATATCAAACCACAAATTAAGGCTGCGTTTATTTCTCTTCTATTTACATTTTCCATAAAAGTAAGCGAAGTTCCACGCAGGGAAAATGCAGAATATCCCCCAATCCCGATCCCAACCTGCTCTGGGTTTTTTTAACTACCTGCAATATTATTAATGCTGCACATTTTTGAGTGTTACCATTGCATTTCATTCTGCAGGGAAAATAAAAAAAGTAAATAAATTTCCTTTCTCATTTAACGAGTCGGCAATCAAAAGCAAACTGGATCCACTACTCACCATCCATGAACTCTGTGCACAATGAAATCCTGTTTTCTACAAAAAAAGCACCATAAAATCCTATGATATACGAGGAGTCGCACTGGGGAAAAGAGAGAAAAAGAAAAAAAAAGAAAGCCATGAGGCTGTTTTAAAATCTGCTGGAGGAAAACTGAAGCAAGAAGAATTCCAGTGGTAAAATCCACACACCTTGTAGAGAATTTCTAACTCGGACATGATCTGCTTCTGGAGCTCCAGGGTTATATCCAAGGGTATCACCTGGAACACAGAAATACAGGGTTCATGTAAAAGGGGATTATTCAAAGGAAGAGCCATGGACTAAGAATCCCTGTGGGATAACAAGAAAAGAGAGGAAGAGGTGGAAAGAAGATTTTAACGGGAGGAAATGGAAATGAAAGGACTGACTGATCATCTTGGGGTGATTTGGGTTGGGTGGGAAATTAAAGCTCGTCCAGTGCCAGGGCAGGGACACGTCCACTGTCCCAGGCTGCTCCAGCCTGGCCTTGGACATTCCAGGGATTCAGGAGCAGCCACAGCAAATCTGGGAATTCCAGCCCAGCCCTCCCCACCTTCCCAGAGAGGAATTCCTTCCCAATATCCATCTAAATCTCCACTTCTCCACTCTGAATCCATTCCCTGTGTCCTGTCCCTTATCCCAAATCCCTCTCCAGCTCTCCTGGAGCCCCTTCAGGCCCTGCAAGGGGCTCTGAGCTCTCCCTGGATCCTTCCCTTCTCCAGGGGAACATTCCCAGCTCTCCCTGGATCCTTCCCTTCTCCAGGGGAACATTCCCAGCTCTCCCTGGATCCTTCCCTTCTCCAGGGGAACATTCCCAGCTCTCCCAGCCCAGCTCCACCCTTGGAAAACACCCAAGCTGAGCTGGAGCAGCTCTCCCAGCCCCTCACTGGGAAATTTATCCCTCTCCTTCACCATCCTCCCCTCCTCTCTCCCCATCCCAGCTCCCTGCAGGCCCAAAGCAGCCGGGACTGCAGCCACAGTGGGCCGCACTTCCCAGAGCTCCAAATTCCCAGGATTTTCGGGGCAGACCCTGTTAGGAAGGCACCAAAAATCAAACTGAACATGGAATTCTTTGCCAGGACTCTTTGAAGATCGCAAAACTCGGTTGTTAAGCTCTGCTTTACAAAGCAAGCCGGGCTCAGCGCTTTAAGCCAGGCTCAGTCTGCCCCCACCCAACACTTCACAATTTCATACTTTAATCTAAAGGGGAAGCAAAATTTACTCAGATTTCGGAATCAGCGGAATAAACACGACAGGAATAGCACTGACAGGACAGAACAGAACACAGGGAGCCCATTTCCAAAGGCAGCACCAAAATCTGTCTCCAGGAAAAACCAATAAGCTGCCTCTTCCCAGAGCTGGCTGCGGGGTTATTTATAAAAGCTGTCACTAAACTAAATTGTAAGTGGAATACAGGGCTGCCAAGAAACGTTTAACACGCTTGTCCAGATCAATAATCATTTGCCAACAATATTCCAGGTATTTTTTTCCAGTGTGAAAACCTTAGGAATTCATCTGCTGGGATCCCAGCAGTTGTGTTCACTGAGAATCACCAGAATTCCATCTTGGCAGGGGTGTAAAATTGAAATTTTATCTCAGTTCTGATCCCACTGAGGAATTCCTCTGACCCCAGCAGCAAAAAATATCCCCGAGATCCCAAAAAGCCAGGCCTAGAAGGAGGAAAGGGCTGGGTTTGTTTGCATTAACACTAATTAGAAACATCCCAATAACGAGGATAAGCTGGGAAAAGCAGAGTTTTTCCATCTCCAGGTGCTCAGGACACCAAGGGAAGGGCACAGAGGAATTACAAGGTTATTTCACCCCAAAATGAATTAATAAATTTATTTACTATTATTATAATCAATATAATATAATTATAATAATTAATGTTTATTAATTAATAATTTTTTTACTGTTTTCTTCCACCTGGAAATGTGTGACCCCACACCTGATGGCAAGGCTGGAGGAACCTTATTTATTCACAGCACAAAAAGACTGAAATTTATATTTTAGATCCCACCTTAACCTTCATTTATCATCTCCTTTTGTAATAAAATTTTCAAGCTTATTTTGGATGGGTAAAACAAAAAGAAAAATCTTCCAGGAAAGAAAATAATCTAAAAAAAGATCTCAGAGTCGTTGCTGCTGAGGATGGAGCTGTGAAAAAGAAGATTTGGATGGGAATTCCTGGAATTCTGGAATGGTTTGGGTGGGAAAGGACCTCAAAGTGATCTCATTTCACTTTCCACTATCCCTGGCTTTGGATATCCCAGGGATGGAGAATCCCAAATCAACCTGGACAATTTCCACAGCTGACACAATGAGATGGAACATGAAATAATTGGATTTTTTTTTCCTAAATCCCAAAATTTCCTGATTTTTTTTCCCCTTTTGAAAGACCTTTGCAGCACAAATCATCATTTCCCTGGAATCACCCGAGTGAGATTCCTGGCCAGGATTTATCCAGGGTCAACATTGGTTGGAATGGTTGAGTTGGGGAAGGATTTTGGAGCAGAAAAGCAATTTAAAAAAGAAATTTATCTTCCTCTGATCAAGTTTTTACCCCCAAAAAATCTGATTTTGGAGCCATACTGGGGCTGAACTTTGGAGAGAGGGATGAATCCACCCCGAGCTGAACTGGCAGTTGAGTGAGTGAATTATAATTTACTCCCTTGCTCAATTAGAATTAGTGAGAGGCCATTAAAATATCCCAAATAAATATAAATACAGCAATTCATCATGGGCTGTCAGGGATGACTCTCTCCATTTGCTGCAGTGGTGCTAAAGGGAAGCAGAGCAAAAAAATCACGGGGTCAAATTCAAAATATTCTGCTTTAATTTCCAATTTTAATCCAGGCTGACATCGTTGTCTTTTATGGTGTGTACAGCTCAAAGGAAATCAGTGTACAAATGATTAATCACAATAAAATTAAATTAAACAAATTGAAATCACAGCTAAAAGCAGGGGGAGAGTGGCAAAAAGCAAGTGCAAATTCAGTTTTCACTTGGGTTTCCCCCCTTTAAATAGAAAAAAGTGACTTGGAAAAATAAATTAAGTCCTCTGGAGGTTAAGGTTATGGAAAATATGGAAAATATCTTTATATTATATATAAAATATGGAATTTGGTGCATCACTGAGGGATTGTGTTATGGATTATTTGCTTTTGGTTTATTATTTACCAGCTGAAAGTGGTTTAATCAACAGGTTTTGGGTTCTTTTTTCTAATTAAATCTGTGTTTTATCAGTAAAAAAAGCTCCAAAATGCAAAACTTTGCTTTCCCAAATCCCTCTCCTGAATCCTGACAATTCTGGGTCAAAATATTGGATCTGTGTGAGGATCATGCCAAGAATTTGGTCCTGAAATCCTCTTTAATTGCTGCTGGTGTCAAGATAGAAGGAATTTAATTAATTTCTTTTTAGTACAATGTAAAATCATAATTATATATATTGGAATTATATATAAATGACCTATTATATAAATTACTTATCATGTAGGTTATAATATATATATTATTATATATAATACATACAATATATATTAAATTAAAAATATAAATATATCATTCTACATGTTAGAATTATATATAATTATCTATCATATAATTATTTATAATGTGGGTTATATAATATATTAAATATACTATATAAATAAAATACATTATCTATAAATATATAATATAATTACATATGTTAGAATTATATATAATATAAATGATCTATTATCTAAATTACTTATAATGTGTGTTATACAATATATAAAATCTGCAATAGAAATATATTATATAGTAATATAAAATATAAATGTATACAATATGCTATAATATGAACATATATAATATATATTATAGATATATATTATATAATATTATAACATGTATGTTATATATGGTTGTAATTGTAATATGTTATTATATAATAATATAATGTAATATATATATTATATAATATATAGACATAATAATATAATTATTATATCATATTATTATATAAAGATTTATATTATATTATATTATATTATATTATATTATATTATATTATATTATATTATATTATATTATATTATATTATATTATATTATATTATATTATATTATATTATATTATATTATATTATATTATATTATATTATATTCCCAGAATTCCCAGAACTTCCTGAATTCCCAGAATTCCCAGAACTTCCTGAATTCCCAGAATTCCCTGAATTCCCAGAATTCCCAGAACTTCCTGGCGCTCCTTAAGGTCGCGGATGGAGCTCAAAAAAGCCAATTTGAGGAAACACTGGAGCTTTTTTTAGATCCACACTTAAAGTTTTAAATTGTAATAAAGTTTTAAGTTGTAATAAAGTTTTAAATTGTAATAATAATAAGTTAATCAATGATAATAAAAGTTTTAATTGTAATTAAAAAAATCACATTTATTGTTTAGTTTTCCGTCCTTTTGTGCCCATCAGAACACAGAGAATTCCTGTGTAAAAACACATTAAAAACTCCTTTTAATAAATTTAATTAATAATTTTAATAAATTTTGAAGCCACAAGCTGAGCCCAAATCTGAGGTCAAACCACACAAATTTTGCTCAATAAATGGAAATTTTTTCATTTAAATCTTGTATAACCTTTCCTTTTTAAATTGCATTTCAATCCTGCTTTGACCACTTCTCCTCTCCCACTCTTTATCCCAATTATCCCAGAATTTAAGGATTAAAGGGCAGAAAAAATTAATTAAAACCCCATTTATTTTCCCAGATTTTTAAGTAATTATTCTATAAACAATATTTTAAAATTTACCTTTTTTCTTTTTTTTTAGATCACCAACTATTAATTGGAATTACATGAACTCAACAATTTTTCTGAATCTCCACTGAAAAAACTGGAAAAAAAAAATCTAACACATTGAAAAATTCAATTTTTTTAGCTTATTTTTGTGCAGATGAACCATTAATAATTTCATTTACAAATCTTCTAATTTAATTAACAAATTGCAGCCAAGAGCTGCCATGCTGTTGCTGGTATTTTATGCCAGATTTGAGTGAATTTCAGAGAAAATTGGAATTTTTTTTGACTATAAAATTCTACAGACTCCAAATTTAATCCAAACAAGGAGCCCTTGGAAACATCCACGGAGACACCAAAATGTGGAATTTTCAGGCAATTCCTTGTGGAAAAATCCTGAATTTTGGGAAATCTGAACTCATTGGGAATAACCAAATTTACAGGCTGAGGTTTTCCTGTAAATAAATAAAGGAATAAATAAAGGAATAAATAAAGGAATAAATAATGGAATAAATAGATTTCCTGGAAAGAAATAAATTAATGCACTAAATCAAATTGAGAGCAAAAAAAATCAGAGGGAAGGGAAGGAAAGCAAGGGCAGAAAAAGCTGGAAAAAAATAAAATATCTGGAATTTCTTACCTTCACTGCCAGGATTTTTCCACTCCGGACATGGTAAGCCCTGGGTGAGGAAAAAATTTGATAATTTGAGATGATATAAAATTCCCTCTGTGAGGATGTGCAAGATAAATATGTTCATTTCACAGAAAAATGAGTTTTCCCTTCTAAATTTTGCATAAAGCCAATTTTATCCAGCATTTCTAAAGGAAAACTGAGGAAAAAAAGGGATGAAAAATAAATTTTCAAGGGAACCACTCATCAGGGATTGTATCTTTATTTTTGATATAAAATACACACATGGAAACATTGATACAGCAGAAAATTAAACTATTAATGGGAATTCAACCAAATCATTTTGGTTGGAAAAGACCCCCAAAATTAAGTCCAACCTTAAATCTTTGAGTCCAACCTTGAATTTTTCCATTTTCCCATTTTAATTCCAACGGAATTAATTAAGATGATCACCGCTAATTCAGAATTTTCATGGAAAATCAGGATTATCTCAGCAATCTGCCAGTCCTGTGGGTGTTTTCAGAGACAAGCAGCTGCACCAATTAAATCAAATTAAAACAGATTATGGCCAATTCTTTCTCAGAACTTAAGGAGCCACAGAAAAAAATTGGCAAAATTCAATTTCTGCATTTATTTTATGGTTAGAGGGGACATGAAAAAATTATTGCTGATGCTCACATGTACCCAAAATAATTTTCCAGGGTATTTTAACAACAGTTTATCTTAATTTCTGAGGAGAAACACCCATAATTGGCTATTTAACAATGATTTGAATATTTCTAACCGTGACCACGTGAGAAAATAAAAGTAGATTAAAAAAAAACAAAACCCCAAAACCTCCTCAAAATTCAATGTAATTTTGCATAAAAACAAAACCATTAAAGTTTTCCTCTTCACTGGTTTTACTGTCTCACCCTGATTTATGGCAGCACTGTCAGAAATGTGGCAGCAACGTAAAAAATTCCAATATTTTACCTCTCTGTACCTCCAGCAATTATTAGTGAAGAAGAAAAGCTTTAATACTTGGGTTTTTTAGGGCTTTTTTTCATGCAAAATCACCCAAAGAGGTGAAAAACATCATTTAATCTTATTTATAACCCTGAGTGCTCCCCTCATTTCTGGTAATGGCTTGGAAATAACTTAAAATAATTAAATATACTTCATACTTTTAATTAGTATTATAATAAATATTTAATTAATTAATATTAACACTTAATATATTAATACTTAAAATAATTAAACTTGGAAATCCCTAAAAATTTCAATTTAATAACTCCTGGATGGATATTTAAGGAATGGAGTGGCACCAGATTTTAGGGGGAAAAAAATCAGAATTTAAGAAGGCAGAGGGGAAAAAAATGAATGTAAAAAATGAGATTATCAATGGGAATTTTGACAGAGCCAAATCCAGGAGCTTTGGGGATGAATCAACAGTGGGAAAACATTTCAGATGAGCAGGAATAAGGAATGATGAACTCCTGGATGGATATTTAAGGAATGGAGTGGCACCAGATTTTAAGGGGGAAAAAAACAGAATTTAAGAAGGCAGAAGGGGAAAAAAATGAGTGTAAAAAATGAGATTATCAATGGGAACTTTGATAGAGATGAATCCATGAATCCATGAGCTGATCCTTTCTCCTCCAAACTTCTGGTAATGGCTTGGAAATCCCTAAAACCTTCACCTCAATTCAAGAACTCCTGGATTGATATTTAAGGAATGGAGTGGCACCAGATTTTAGGGGGAAAAAAATCAGAATTTAAGAAGGCAGAGGGGAAAAAAATGAATGTAAAAAATGAGATTATCAATGGGAATTTTGATAGAGCCAAATCCAGGAGCTTTGGGGATGAATCAACAGTGGGAAAACATTTCAGATGAGCAGGAATAAGGGATGAAGAAGATGCTCCACAGCTGTTGGCTTAATAGGGAGCAGAGTGGACAGCTTAATTAGCTCGTCAGGAAAGCTGATCCTTTTTCCATGGGAGAGATCTCCCGTTTCCCAGCGAATTATAAAGGGAAGACTCGATTATTTAATTATGACGCACGCTAATTCATCCGTGGAAGTTCGGGATCGGTCTCCAGCAGAGGGCAGATACCTGGTTTGGTTTACAGAGCACTGACAGCACCAATTTAACATTTAATTATCGTTGGGAATTGGATCACAAAGGAGCGGGGAGCGCCCGGGGAGCGTGGCCGGGGCTTTTGGGATGCCAGGATGGGCAGGAATTTGTTTACTCCAGGCTGATCCAGCATCTCAGTTGTCCTGCCCTTCCCCAGCACAATAACTGTAAAGTGATTAATGGAGGTGGAACGGGAGCTTTGGTTACACCAAAAGACAACCCTACACCTCTGCGGTGTTTTAATTAACAGCTAACGCTTCAAATTAGGCTGGAGTCGCAGTAATTACCCCTTCCACGTGAGGAGGGAAAAAGGGGTTTTCTAGCATGTTCTGTGGGAGTGGAAGGTGGAATTGATGTTTTGGTTGTGGTCAGCACCGCTAAAATCCTGGATTTCAGACCTTTGTGAGGGTTCTGAGGGATGAGCTCCAGAAATCCCGTGGGATAAAGAGGGAAACCAGACTTTCAGTCAATCTGTGGATGTCTGGGAGGGGATTAAACCAATATTCCCACTCAAAGTCTCATCTCCCAGATTCTGGTGCCACCTCCAAACCCATCATTGTAGAACCAGGCAGGGAAAAGCAGCAAAATCCCATTTTCCTAAATTTTCTTTTTTTTTTTTTCCCGAGTTTTTAATTGCAAACCCCTTGCCCACGTGTGAGTGACACAAAAATGGTCACAGCACGAGCAGGGGCTGAGTTTGCAAAGATCCCTGAGCTTTTTCCAGCAACTTTTCCCATCAAACCCAGGAAATCCTCACCACAAACTGAGTTTAGCATTATGGTAAATCTCAAAACAAAGGTGATCTCTGCCTAGAAGCCAAAATTCATTACATTTATTTTAAAAACTCATTTATTTTACCACGATAAGAACACCACTGAAGGAGCCTGCAGCAGCACAAGATCTGCTTCCTCTGGCCACCGGGATAAATCCCTTCAATTTTTTCCCCACAAAAAACGATTTCTAATCAATAAGAAATTCCTTGGCAAGCAGGAAGGATTCAAGGGAAAGCCATGACCTGTCTGCTATGCCAATGAGTCAGTCAGAAATATCACCAACATCAGCAAAGATGACAAAATGATGGAGTGACAGAGGCAGTGATGGGGCTGCGGGATCCAGGCGTGCAACGCTCCCCTCCAGCCCAGGGAAACCTCAGAGTCACCAGGGCTGGAGGGACAGGACCAGGGAAGGGTTGGATGGGATATTGGGGAGAAATTCCTCCCCTGGGATGGAGATTCCTGCCTCTCCCAGCACTGGAGCTCCTCCTTTCTTGCCAGGAGCTTTCTCCTCATGCCCATCTGGACTTCCCAAAGTGGCCTCAGAAAGGGATATTTTGGTTCCTTTCCGTGCCTCGTTTCCCTCACAGCTTTGGGAATCCGTCAGCCACGTTTGTTAAAAACAGCAGGACATCGTTTGCCTCAAAAAGGCTGGAAAATATCATCCCATTTCCCCAGAGTTCACTCTCAACACTGCACTGAGGAGCTGCAGAGGAAGCTCTCCAGACCCACACCCCAGAGGTCTCCGGGGCAGAGCATTTCCAAACAGAAATAAAAGCTTGAAGCTTCTCCTTTGAGCTCAGAAGCTCGGGAAAGGCCGAGCTTGCAGCAAGCAGCACCTTCAGACAGGAGGGCACAGAAAGAGCCAAACTGGACATTCCTGAGAAACCACCACCAGCAAAAAGCCGGGTCAGAGCCAGGCAAAAAGAACTCAGCCCTGCAGGACGGCTCCACACAGCAAATCACCCAACATTTGCTCCTTTTAAACTGGTTTTTCCGCCAGTGCTGCCCCTGCCCGTCACGGTCAGACCGTGGCTCAGCGGTGACAGCAGCCTCACGTTCTCCCACGGCCATCGAAAGAAAGAAATTCAAATTGTTTCTAGGAAATAACCACTTTGCCAGTTGCTGCCTCCCGCAATAGCAAAGACATTAGCCTGACTCTGTGGCTGTTAAATCAGGGAAGCCAAAGTGCAGAGCAGTTGGAAAAAGGAGATTTTATGGGGCTGTGCTGGTTCACAGCACAACCTCCCCTCCCTCCGAAATGCCACCGCAGATGCTGGAGCGCTGATTGCAAAATGATTTGCTGGGGAAGTGGCAAACAAACAGCAAATAGCAGCGTTTGGATGTTCAAACTTTGGGAAAAAGAGCCCAGCTGGCAGCAGAGGCCACGGGAAGGAGATGCTGAGCAGCAATGTCTCACTTAACCCAGCTCAGTGCTGGAATCCAAGCTCAGGGAACGAGGATCCCTCACCTCTCTGTGCTGTGCCCTGCTCCCCTTTCCAGCTGAACTTCCACGAGCCTTCCTTCTCTCCCACAGCCAAAAATTCAGGGTTAACTTGGGAAATGGGATTTGTGCCTGTCCCACTGCGGGTCAGCCCCGAATCCTGAGGGAGATAAGGAAGGAGGAGGGAGCTGGAGCAGAGTGTGGTGGCAGCAGCAGCGGCGTTACCACGCGTGGAACAGAGCCCGGAGTGAATCCGGCACAATTCTGGGAAAAGGAACGTGCAGCAACAGAGCCTGAGCCAAAAGGGAATCTTAATTCCTTCTTTGGTGGCTGGAATTAAGATGCCAACACGAGGGGTTGTTCAGCTTGGAGAGGAGAAGGATCCAGGGAGAGATTTCCAGTCCTGAAGGGGCTCCAGGAGAGCTGGAGAGGACAGGACACAGGGAATGGCTTCAGACTGGAAAAGTGGAGATTTGGATGGGATGTTGGGAAGGAATTCCTGCCTGGGAGGGTGGGGAGGCCCTGGGCTCCCACTGCTAACAAGACACCAACTCCCATTTTCCGCTCGCTTCATCTTCCCAGCTACGGACATCCAACACAAACAAAACAACTTTAATTTAAGAATCATCCAGTTTCTAATTAAACAGCCATAGGCAGCTGGCTGGATACATTTTAATCAGTTTCAGTAACGTATTGATTGGATACTGAAGCTTAAAAATTAAAAGTAAAAAGATGACCGGGGAATTGTCCCATCTCAGCCCAACAGTAGAACCCTCTGTAAATAACTCCTCTTTTAACCATCAGCTAAATGAACACTTCAATACTGCACTACAAAGTCTTCTGCAAAATTACTTTAACTAACAAGCAGAAATTTATCAGCTTCAGCCAAAATCAATGCTGAAATCAATTTGAACACTGGTTGTGTCTAAAGGGGCTCATTGGCAATTTAGGGAAATTACACCATGTAAATGCCTGTGCTTTAATTGAACAGTTTCATCAACTAGGCTGTGATTGCTGTCCATTCATTTATTTACTTCCACTGCAGCTCCCATTCTGCAGAGGAAGGGGTTTTGTCAGCCTCAAAGGAGGTACTTTATCTTCATTTTATGCACTTTTGTGCATAACAGATTTTACGGGGCCGGCTGGGGTGGCAGGCAGCGAGTGACCAGCGAGCACTGGTCAGTCTTCTTTAAACCACGCTGGAATTAGATAAAACCCAGTGGGGCATCCCTAACTCAGCCAGGTATCGCTGTTCCAACGCTTCCAGAGGGACTCAAAATAAAACTAAACAAGAGAAGGAGGAAATGAATGCACAGGAAATGGGGGAAAAAAGAGAAATGTCTCCACAGGAAAGAAGGGAGATGCAGTTTTAAGAATTCCAGGGGCCAAAGATGGGTTTTAATGCCAAACAAACCTGTGATCCTTCCCTGAGCACCAGACTGGGATAAGCACTGGGGAGAAAAGGTTGGGAGAAGCTTCCCTGGAGTGAAGCTGGGTCAGCTCCAGGCTGGGAATCCACAGCTCCATCCCTGCCTTGGCCAAGTGATTCCATCTCTGTCCCCATCTGCCAGGGCCCAAACCAATGGGAATGAGAGGATTTCACCAAGAGGGAAATGACAGCTCCTGTGGGTGCTGGAGAACAGAAGGATCCAGGGAAACCTTGGAGAACCTTCCAGGGCCTGAGGGGAGAGGGATTTGGGATAAGGGATGGAGGGACAGGACACAGGGAATGGCTTCCTACTGGGAAAGGGGAGATTTAGGGTGGGATCTTGGGAAGGAAATCCTGGCTGGGAGGGTGGGGAGGGGCTGGGCTGGAATTCCCAGAGCAGCTGTGGCTGCCCTGGATCCCTGGCAGTGCCCAAGGCCAGGCTGGACAGGGCTTGGAGCAGCCTGGGATGGTGGAAGGTGTCCCTGCCCATGGCAGGAGATGGAATGGGGTGGGATTTGAGGTCTCTTCCAACCCAAACCCAACATTCCAGGATTCTGTGAGCCCTGTCCTGCAGCAGCAGAATCCCCAGCCAAAGCTCCTCAAGGCACCGCCCCAGCACAGGGAGCTGCATTCCCTCCACCTCCCTTCCCCACCAACACAGCTGAACTCCTCCAGATCCCTGCTCCAGGGCTGCCAGAGCCCCCCCAGCTCTGTCCCAGGGCAGAACGTGCTGGAACGTTCTAATGGGGCACCCCGAGGCTGCCTGAGACGGGGAAGGGAGGGAAGGGCAGATGCTGCAAGTGCAGAATTGCTGGAGGAAATTGCTCAGACAAATTAAACTCCCTCCTTTCTCCCCGTTCCCCAGGCTATCCAATTCCTCGGCGCGGGGCATCATCCACAGCCGCTCCTCTCCCAATTTCTCAGCTTCAAAGTGAAACCTTCTGCTTTCACAGCATTTTGCTAAGATGGGAACTGATGTTCCCATTCCTTCCCTCTCTCGCAGATCCCGGTAACTCCCAAATTAATTAGGGCATCATTGGGGCTTTATGGGTATTTCTCCTTTATGCTCCTGCTGCTGGAGACTCCGACAGAAGCCAGGGAGTTACAAAACCTCAGTGTTAAAACAAATCCCAGGAGGCTGTGCCGTGCCCTAAACGGAGTTCAGGGCATCTCACTTCTCCTTTCTCCTCAAAAGACAAAAACTAAAATAAGAATAAAACCTTCATTTTGCTTCTGTGTAAAGGAAACGGTGATGCTTTAGGCACGTGATGTCAGGAAGACCTGACAGAGGAATTATTTTCCAGAGACAAACACTTCTACTTGGTAACATTTAGGCTCAAAATATACAAAAAAATTAAGGATTTGAGGTCTAAATATTTTAATGAAGCTGCTCCTGGGACTGGCTGGCAAAGCACATGCAGACATTCCAAAGCAAATCCTACACCTAAGGAAAGATCTCCTCAGAGGAGTCTCTGCAGCCACTGATGGAGCCCAAGGACGCAGCACAAAATGTCTTTTTTAAACAAATATTATTAAAAAAAATAAGATTTCCCTTTTTAAAATGTCTTTTGGACTGAGCAGTGAACGTTTTGTTCCAAAAAAAAAGCAATTTAAGCCACTCCAGAGATGCCCTGCCACACGGATGTTTGGGAAGAGCTGAAATGGTGCATCCTCCACCCCACCACCATAAAATAGACAGCTGAGTTTCAAAAAAAAAAACCTAAAATTGGGATTTAAATACTCCAGGGACGGTGGAAATCAGAGTGAACAACACCACCTACCCACAGCACCTGGCAAACAGCAGAGGAGCACACTCAGGTGCTTTGTACAGCACTTTTTACCCTTTTCTTGACGATCTTTACCCAAAACAGGGCACACTCTGCCCGCTGAGCAGCACTGGAAGAATTCCTGCTTTCTGCTGGAATGTTCAATAGACAGTTTGAGCTCGTTTTATATTTTCTCACATATTTTTTGAACATGCAAGCAACCAAAAAAGCAAAGCTAATTAACTGGTTTTGCCGTATCTAACACGAGAATTTTTATCGTTCCTTAATTAAGCAAACAGCGGATCAAAAGGTAGGGGCAGAATAAGATGTCAAAGAACTATAAAATCCCTTCTTTTTAGAACAGGGAAAAAAAAAAAAGAACCAAAAAACATTTAGATTCAGCAAGTTCTCCCTAGAAATATTGCTATAAAGTATTGATTTTTTTACCAGGCTCAATTGACTGAAAAGTTGTTTGTATAGCAATATTGGCCGAGCCAATATAGTGGAACAATTTTGCTCCACACAGTAATCAAGTGTATTTCTAAAGTATAATTATACTGTCATAAAAATAAAGCTAAGATACCTCTTCTCTCCAAGCCATAAACCACTCGCAGCTGTAAAGAACCCAAATAAATGAAATCCATTTTCTAACTAAACATTGCCTTCCCAAAGAGAACAACCCCACCTCCAGCCAGGAAAAGTTGATCAATACTTCAATCTCAATAAACTATTCCAATAGTGCTTCATTCCCATGGAAAAATAAAGACAGGATGGAGAATTTTGATTTTTAGCTTGGCCCTGAACGCTGGGAATATTTCATTGCCATAATGGATATGAGGGAGGATAAAGAGCTGGGATAAAAAAATCCCAAGAAATCCCCCAAAAAAGCCAAGATAAGGATAAGAAAAAGATAAAAAGATAAAAAGAAGGGTGTGGACAGGCTCGTTGTTCAGCCACAGATCGATCCCCACGCGGCCTCTCCTCCCCACGCCGGAGAGGGAAACGGCCCAAGCTCTGCAATCCATTTTACCTGACAAATGTTCATTGATTTACTGGGATAAAATATCTCTGTGGCTGGGGCAGTGCAGCTACCTGGGAGGATTCCACCTGGAATTCCTGATTTCCTGTCGGGGCGTGGCTGCTCCGCTGGAGAGGGAGGATCGGGAACTTTTTGGGAAGGGGGGATTGCTCCAAGGGAAGAGGTTGCACCACGGGGTTGGGGCTTCTCTGCTCTGGAGCCAGGCTGGGAGAGCTGGGAATGATCCCCTGGAGAAGGGAAAGATCCAGGGAATGCTCAGAGTCCCTAAAGGGGCTCCAGGAGAGGGATCTGGGACAAGGGATGGAGGGACAGGACACAGGGAATGGCTTCCTACTGGGAAAGGGGAGATTTAGGGTGGGATCTTGGGAAGAAAATCCTGGCTGGGAGGGTGGGGAGGGGCTGGGCTGGAATTCCCAGATTTTCTGTGGCTGCCCTGGATCCCTGGGAGTGTCCAAGGCCAGGCTGGACAGGGCTTGGATCCAGCAGGGACAGTGGGAGGTGTCCCTGTCCGTGGCAGGGGTGGGATGAGAGGAACTGAATTCCCTTCCAGCCCCAAGCATCGCAGGATTCCGTGATCACCTGTAAATATCCACACATAACCGCAGTGCCCGTTCCCAGGGAGAGGCTGGAGGCACTCCTGGGCTGGAGGAGCTCTGCAGCCACTGCAGAACCAGAACCACAGAGGAACACCCAACACAGAAACACCTCCCTGACACGGGCCCCTGCCTTTCCAGGTGAGACGTTCCCTGTCCCACAGGGCAGGGAAATGCCACTCCAGGCAGGGGATGCCAGCTCCACACCTCCAGAAACACGGGGTGCTGTCCAACAGAGCATCTACACCCCCTTCACCCAAATTCCCTGATGAAGCTTCCCTGCCTCCTCACCTGACACCACCAAGTCACCGACTGAGCTCCAGAGCTCAACATCCTCTCCCATATCTATAATAAAATCAGAAAACAACACCATTTCCTCAAGTTCCAGGAAGATCCCTCTCCAGGAAAATACCCATGTGGTTTCTGAACCACCTTTCCACCCCCAAGCCCAAACTGACTTCAAGATCCCATCCCAAGACTTCACTTCCTCCTTGGAGCCTTTGGAAGTTCATTTCCATCAAACCTTCTGCCAGGAGGAGTCGTTTTATAATGCTGGCAGCCAATTAGAAACTAACCTAAATGCACCGTGGCTTTTAAAACATTTTAGGGGAGAAAAAAATACTTAAAAAAAATGTTAATATCAAAGTTAAAATGTCTAAGGTATAAACAAAACCCTAATGGGATGCTGGGTTACTGTAGATGGTAAATAGCTCTCTGGAGGAAACCTTTATTATTCCCTCAGGGCTTTTTGACAAAGTATGGATTTCTTAATTCCCACTGGAATATTTTTCATACCCCACTGCAGACTATTAAGTCCCAGATATGACATTCTGTAGTTTAAACTTTGCACAAGGAGGAGTTTTCTCAACAGGAAAGTCTCGTGTTATTTTAATTTTCAAATTAATCCTGGCCGCAGGGTAGGAGCAGCAATGCTGAATTTTGGGGGGGTTTATCCAGCCTGGGGGGAGGGAGGGGCAGGGCACTGGTGCCACCACATCCCAGTGCTCTCATTCCAAGGAGAGCCAGCAGGAATCCCAGATCCTGGAGGCCAATCCAGCATCCCAAATTCCCCTTGC
Source organism: Cyanistes caeruleus (assembly GCF_971803275.1). NCBI lineage: Eukaryota > Metazoa > Chordata > Aves > Passeriformes > Paridae > Cyanistes > Cyanistes caeruleus. The sequence continues at coordinate 1,390,434 of NC_141713.1, forward strand.
CAACCCTCAACTCATCCCCCAGAAAAGACTCAAAGCTGCGTTAAAACCGGAATAAAACCCCCCAGAACGGTTTAAAAGTCGATATCAATATTACCATTATTTTTTTTTTCCCTACGAGGGCCCACCCTAAACCCCAAAACGTGACAAATAAAGAAAAAAACCACCGTGAAATCTGAATTTTTGGACAGATTTCCACTGGAAATCCCCCCCCACCACCACTCACTTGTAGACGGTGCCTCCGTTGCCGTGGCCGAGGATGTCTCGGTATCGAATGTCTTGTTCATTCATCTCCACAAGAAAGAAAGAAAAACAAAAGAGATGTCATGCTGGGGATGGAAATGTCAAGGAAAAGCAACTCCAGGCCATAAACAACAAGCAGTCTGGGTCATTTCAAGTTCAGCTGCAAGAACGAGAAGATCAATACAACATTTGCTGTCCAATTTATAAAAGACGATACCAAGGGACAAAGTGATGGAAAGTTTAATGACAATTTGTTTGCCTGGGTCATTTCATTAAAGTTTGATAAAAGGTGTCAAAATGGAATGATATAATATAGCTCAAGAGGGTCAGGGCACTGGTACTGAGAGGAAAAGGGGCTCCAGAGCAGCACAGGAGGAAAAGTTGGAGGTGAACTGAAAGAATCCTGGCAGCTGGAAAAGTTTGGGGTTTATTCTGGAATCAGCATAATTGAGTGGCAGCTCACTCACAGCTCAATTTATATAATTATAATTTTTTTTTTAATTTAAAGAATATATTTTAAAGAAAAAAAAACCCAGTCTGGGATTGCAATAAAAGCGATTTTCCTTGAAATACACGACAAATTCTCTGCTTTAACCTTTCTGCTCGCTGGGACAACTCAGGTCCTCAGCAATTCTGCAGCAGCTGATAATAAAAGCACTGCAAATTCCTGAATTTGGCATCTTTTTAATATGGATTTCACAACAGCTTAACAATATTGCCCAAGGAGCAACTGAAATGAGAAAAAACAGAGTTAAACCTTCTCCTGGATGAGCACACTTATTCTGATTTTGCATCTGTTAAAAATATCACTAAAGATATTCTTGCAATGCACATTTATACTTTAAAATAAATGTTTTAATCAGAATTAATTCTGGGCTGAAAGGGATTTTCTTTTCTGGAAAAGATTCCCCTATTGCCTGATGGTTTTAAGTAGAAAATGTTTGGGTAAATCCTGCTCTGAAAAGGTATTTTCCTAGGAACCATTAACTCATTTTCAGTAATTACTTGTATTTTATGGGACACCAAGTTAAATATTTCACATGACTAGGCCTGGCTGCTTAAAGATGTCATTTTTGTGTATTAACACAAGTGATGATAACAAGCTCAAATGTCCCAAAGAGTCAATACTCAGCATTTCTAATGACCAGAGAATGAAATATTTTATTGATTTAGAAGAAGTTGTAAGGACAGAAATGATTCACCCAAAATTGATGGTTTTTCCTTTCACTACCTGAGCAAAAATCGTGGTTTCTCACTGGAATTGCTACACAGGGATGGGAAAACCTGACTTGAGACAACTGAAAACAGAAGTTGATTATTTTATTACGTATTTGTAATTAAACCTGGGCCAGGTTCCTTAGGAGGGCCCATCCCAACACCAAGGCTTATGATGAAAATTAACATTTATTCCATTACTGGAAGCTCCTTTGCTTATTGCATCCATCAGAAAATGCAAACAGAAAGGGGGGAATTGCTCCTCATGAGGAACAACTGAATGGGATTTAAAATACATAAAGAATCTACAGCAGACCCCTAAAATAAAAATAATTTCTCTCAGGCTGCAGATTTGCTCATTTTAAGGAGTTCTGCTCTTCCAAGCTGGAGCTGAATCCTCAACAAATATCTCCTGCATTCCCAAAAACCTCCTCCTGAGCCAACCACTCTGCAGGGAAATCCAACGAACCCACATTTTAGCTAAATTCCCATTTTTTTCCTTCTTGTTGGGGGAAAAGAGAAGATTTTTTTGGAGGTTTCTCAAGTTATGAGCAACAAATGGAGCAGAATTGGAGGTACCAAGCACATTTCTCCTGGGAAAAGGGGAAATTTTCTCCCCATCATTCTCTAAAGGACAGGGACAGGAGCAGCTCCGTCCTCCGAGGCTCAAAGGGCAATTCCAGAATTCCAGGGAAAAACGGGAATGCTGGGCTGGAGGGAGGATCTGCAACTGATGGGGAGATAAAATGTGATTTACTGGCTCAAATAAAGATGCCAAAAGCACGGGGTGATTTATTTATTTCACTGGGAAAACCGGATTCTCCATCGTAAAAGGCGGGCTGGGATATTAAACCTGCAACCCCAACTTGCCAAAAATCCAGGGAATTCATGGAAAAACAGAGCTGCAAACAGAGCTGGGTGGGTTTTTTTGGTTTTTCTTTGTAAATCACAAAGAGGAGAACTCCAAATTAATCCAGATTGGGGTGAGGAGCAGCCAATTGAGGAGATTTAGTAAATCCCACTCGATGGGGCAACAGGAGCCACTCAAATGTTTCTTATGAACTGTTGACACTCTATCAATGCTGAATCAATTGGTGGCATTTACCCTGAGTGACAGAAAAGAAATAAATATTTATATCCCATCACCTATATCAATGAAGCCAGGCAGAAAGCTATTTCTAACCTGTCAATATTTGATTATCTTGAAGAATCATGGCCCCTTCTTTTAATGATTAATATGAATTCCTTATTAAAGCTAAATGGAAACTACGAGGGGAATATCATTAAGGGGTGCCTCAAAGCAGGAACTGCCAAAAAATAATCAAAAATAATGGCCCAGGCCAGGCTTAAGTAATGGTAAGTGTGACTTAAACCCCCCCATAATGAACAAAAGTTAAAGTTTCATGCAGAAACCCATTGCCAGTTGTGGGTCTGTGACCAAAATTTTGCAGAACATGACTGAAATAATTTGCTCTCAACAAAAAGCAGATGAACTCCCATCAGGCTGAATAAAAAGCAGCATTAAAACTGAATATTTTGTTCTTTTTAGTGGGTTTTAGTAACACTTTTAATATCAGAAGAGGTCCCTAATTTTTATTTTCTTTTTATTTGGTTTTAGTATAAAACTTTAGTCTTATTTTCTTTTTAGTGGGTTTAAGTAACAATTCCAATATCATAAGAAGTACCTAATTTATTTTTTTTTTAGTGAGTTTAAGTAACATTTTTAATATCATAAGAGGCACTTAATCCTTATTTTCATTACTTGTTTTGGTGAGCTTAAATACCATTTTTAACTTCATAAGAAGAGGTTTGGCTTTAAAATTCTAAACCCTTGGGAACAAATCCTTCAATCTCTTTCAGGGCACACCAACCACTTGTTTTCTGCTTTTTAGAACAAATAAAATGCCAAACTCAGCCAATCACAGAGAGATTTTGCTCACATTCTGGGATTTTACCTTAAAATAAATCAGTAACATCAGAGGAAGCACCACCTCGATTTCCAAGTTACCTGCTGCTGTTACCCCCCAGAATTTCAACCCACCCAGAGAAAAACACATTTAAAAAAACCAACAGGAAGGAATCTGACAACACTGAGCTCAACCTAAAATCCTCATTTCCCAGCTGGATTCCAGAGAGGGGGAAATCCCTTTTTTTCCCCCCAAAAAAATGATTCCAGGTGAGGCTGAAGGAAACCACAAACCTCCAGTTTTATCTGGCTGCCAATCCCAACTCCTGGATTCATGAAATGCCGATGAGGCTGGGAGAGGTCGTGGTGTGAAACCCTGAATAGGCATCTGAGATAATTAAGATTTCAGCCTTTGGAAGGCAGAGGGGAAGTGAAGAGCAGTTAAGAAAATCAATAAGAGTCTTTTATTTGCAGTGACACAGATGTCTCAGTCAATAGAGCCTAATAGGCAGCTCCCAGCCCCTGGACAGGCTGCCAAAGGGCTCAGCCTGGGACAAACATTAAAATGTATTTATTTATGTGCTTGGTGGAGAATCTGGGCTTTTTTTTAGTGTTTTTTTTTTTTTTAATACTCTTATTTAACTGTGGATGTTTAATGGTATTGTAAACCCACCCACACAGCTCAAATTGGAGGGGGAAAAAAAAGAATTAAAACTTCAATTTTGGGTGCTGGGGGTTGGAGCAAAAAAAGAACAAGGAGGTGGTGTTCTACAATTTTGTAGACCCTCATTTCTCCAGAGAAAACCCCTAATTTCTTCCTGGAATTCCCAGAAAACTTTTATCCCTTCCTGGAATTCCCAGCAAACCTTTATTTCTTCCTGAAACCACCAGCAATCTCTCATTTCTCCAGAGCAAAACCCTAATTTCTTCCTGGAATTCCCAGAAAACCCTAATTTCTTCATGAAACCCACAGCAAATCCTCATTTCTCCAGAGAAAATCCCTAATTTCTTCCTGGATTTCCCAGCAAACCTTTATTTCTTCCTGAAATTCCCAGAAAACCTTAATTCCTTCCTGAAATTCCCAGAAAACCCCTAATTTCTTCCTGGAATTCCCAAAAACCTTTATTCCTTCCTGAAACCACCAGCAAACCCTCATTTCTCCAGCAGCAAACCCTCACTTCTCCTCAAACCACCCAGCCAAATGAACAAATTACACATTTATGGCTAATTTTAAATTAATATCAACACGATTAAATTAACCCTATTAATGTTAATTGCTGTTATTTATTCATTGATCAAGAAATGGCAGCTGAGAGCGGCTCTGCACCATCCAGATGTGCCCAACCACTCCAGATGTGCAGGGAAACCCAAGAACCTACCTGGCCATTGGCAAGGATTTTCTTCAGCTCTGCTGAGGACTTTTTTAAGCTGGAAAAGAAACAAAGCAAATAAAAAGCAATTATTTTTAATGAGCGGGGCCGTTTCACTCCGTCAGACAAAGCGAGGAGCAAGGGGAGCTCGTGGTTCCATATTCCAGATTAAACTCCAAGGGGAAGGTGTGGTGAGATCAGGCAGCAGGGATGAAGCAGCAATGAGCAGCTAAGAAAAATCAATGTATTTTCCAGCCTGGAGCTGGTTTAGACACCTGACTGCACAAGCTGGTGAGATACAACCTGCTGTTCACCAGCTCTGAGAGGGAAAAGTTTAAAATAAAGCTGTTCTCACATGTCAGGCTCTGCAAAAATCACAGGGAAATGTGGTTTATATCTGGCTTCCACAGGCCATATCTGGTTTTAGAGCTTCCCAGGGTGTTATTCCTCAGGAATTCCTCTGGATCTCAGCTCCAGGATGAGAATCCTGAGCAGAATTCCTGATTTAGGAATCTCAGGATGTGGCTAAATCCCCCAGCTTTCCGTGGGCACGTTCCAGGCCAATCTGCTTTTCCAGGAGGATCTACTCCCAAAGCAATGCAACAAAACTTGTGTTGATTTACAGAACTTCACCAAACCCCAACTCCCAGCCTGGTGAATTAAAGGGTAAAACCTTTCATGGCTTCAAACTCCTTCAAAAACTCACAAAATCCTGGTTTTGGGGTTTGTTTGTTTTTTTTTTTCTTCCCCTCTCCTTTCCTGACAAACTCTGTTCCTTGGAGCTTCAACACAACAAACTGCCCGGGCAGCAACATCTGCAAAACTTTATCTCAAAGGGACATTCTGCTCTTATTACTGAAGTTAAAAAAAAAAAAAACAAAACAAAAATAAATAAATAAAAGTACAAAATAATATATTCTTGAAAGGCCTGTGCACGTGTCTTGATCACAGATCATTATTAACAGGAACAGTGAAAAACACAGATTTCATATTTGGTGGCTTTGTTCTTTAATAGGCCTCTTGTTCCCACGACTGCTTTAAAGAAAAATTAAGTTTTCCAAGGAAACATAAGTTGATCTTGTCATCTTTCATGACTAACAATTTGTGAACATGAAACAAAGAGAGACTTTCAATTACTTCAAAAACAAAACTCCTGGTGCAGAAGGTTTCGGAAAAGGAACGGCAATTAACCACCAGATAAGGTGACAAGAATCTTCTAGAAGCTTCATTTTCAATGCACTTGAAGAACAAGCTCAAAGTACAGGGAGTACTGAAAGCCAAGCAAGCAGCAGTGACAGAAAAATCAGCTTTATTTAGCTTGGACTGCAGAGCACAAAGATATTCGGATTTATTTTCTTGTTTTAAGAGTTTTGTGTCGGCTCAAACGTTCCCCAAGGGATGGGGCAAACCTGGCCAGGATGGGGTTTTTTAATTTTCCACCATTACAGAGCCTACAAAACCCACAAAACTGGGTTTTAGTGGTTTTTTTTGGATGAGGTTTCCAGTGGGGAAAAAACTCCAGCCCTGCTGTTGGAATCTCCCGCAGTAAAAATGGGATTTGTGGCTTTATCCACCCAAAATTCACCTTAAAACCGTGCCCAAAACACCACAAACCTGCCCCTCTCTGATCATCTTAATCTGCTGTAATTCACCTTTTTAATCTTTACAACATTTCTTTTTTCTTTTCTCAGTGAGAAAAGGGAGCAGGGTGCTGATGCAGAGATAAATGGAATATTATGTGCTTATTAGAATAATTTAGGCTGAAAGGAGCCTCCTGAGAATTCCATTCCCGTGGTTCAGATATTCTCTTGTAGGAAGAAGATGGAGCCAACCCCTCCTTATTCCTTTTTAAGAACACAGAAAGGTTTTTTGGGAGGTTTTTACCATCAGTGTTATGACTTCCTGTAACAATTCACATAACAAAAAGCATTTGAAAAATGAATCTCGAGGAAAAAACCAGAGAATGAATTCTCTTGCATTTGAAGATCTTAATATTGAGATTTCAAATGAGGGCTGGAATGTAAAAAGCAAAATAAGGGGCATGGACTCCAAAATTTTGCTGGAACTGTAGGAAACGGGCACCTAAGTGGAAAAGATTTTCAAAAAAATCCTACCCCTCATTAATAAACCTGAGTAACTTCATTATTTAGGCTATTTATTATTACAAACCTATGAATTCTCATCAATTCCTCATTTTTTTCCCCTGGAATTCCCATCAATCTTTCATTTCTCCAGCAGCAAACCCTCCTTTTCCCCCTGGAATTCTCACCAACCCCTCATTTTTCCCTTGGAATTCCAACCAAACCCTCATTTTTCCGTGGAATCCTCACCAACCCCTCATTTTCCCCCTGGAATTCCAACCAAACCCTCATTTCTCCCTGGAATCCTCACCAACCCCTCATTTTTCCCTGGAATCCTCACCAACCCCTCATTTTTCCCTGGAATTCCAACCAAACCCTCATTTTTCCCTTGGAATTCCCACCAACCCCTCATTTCTCCCTGGAATCCTCACCAACCCCTCATTTTCCCCCTGGAATTCCCACCAAACCCTCATTTTCCCCCTGGAATTCCCACCAACCCCTCATTTTCCCCTTGGAATTCCCACCAACCCCTCATTTTTCCAGCAGCAAACACGCGGGAGGAAGCCCCAGCATCCCCACCCCGACGCCACCCGCGAATTCCGCCCTTTTCCCGGGAAATCCGCTCAACCCCCGACTTCCCCCAGACCCCGCCACGCCAGGGCTCTGCTTTGGGTTTTAAAAAAAACTGGGAAATGAAGGAAAATCCAGGAAAAGGAAGAGGAGCTTGGCTCTTACCTATTGCTGGGGAGGGCCTCGGAGGCGGCCGAGGCGCCGCTGTTGGCGGCCCCCGCGCGCGTGTTCACCTGCGGGCAGCGAGAGGAGCCTGATCAGATCCGAGGACACCGTTCTAATTAACCTGTAATTTGCCACGAATTCCTCGTTTGGCTGGGAAGGTTAATTAGCTGGTTGCTAGGCACGGGTGAGGGCCGTATGTAGGTTAGCAGGCTGGCTTAAGGGAAAAGGCGGCAAAAGCCGTTGTTTATTGGCGTTTTAACCACTCCACAACGGCTTCACGCGTTTGTGGTCGTCTCTGGGCGGTTACAGGAGCAACGAGAAATCAAAAATCCGAAATAATTCCTTCTGCACACGGATAAATGATTGGAATCACGGGGATGAGGTGGGGGTTTAAAAGCTTTGAAGTAGCGGCAGGCAGCGGTTGATAAATGGGCTAGTAAAATTTAAGAACATGATTAGCAGAGGTTAAAAGCAAAAAGGCAAACGCATTTTTAATAAAATTATATATATATATATATAAATATAGATATCACGTTTTTGCAGATTAATCCTTCCCTCACCAAAAAAAAAAAAATAAAAAAGAAATTCAGAATTAAAAAAAATAAAAAAAAAAAAAAAAAAAATCTGCTTGTCAGAGCTCAAGAAAGTGCAGTTTTATTTGACATTTCAATAAGTGGAACACAGCATTACAAATCCATCTAACTTTCCTGAAACAATTATTGAAATTCGTACCTTGAGGCCATGTATGTTCCGTTTCCCGGGAGGTTTGCAGGCTGAAACAGTAATTGACTAAATTGTAGAACACATCAGGGCCATTTACAAATTTGCTCCAAATGAATCTTTTCAAAAGAAATGAGGGTGACACCAAAATTAGCAGAGAGAAATGATTGAAAAGTGCCTGGCGAGACCCAGAGTGGGAATTACGGCCCAGGATTTTCAACTTGCAGGAGTGAGCGTTTATAAATGCTAAGAGCTTTCTGACACCGCGTAATATAAATTCTAATTTCTGCTTAAAACACGTCGCCATCGAGAGAACCGTTGGCTCAAACGATGGGATTTCTTTTGGTAATTCAAATTCCAACCTTGTTGGCGCCGTGTTTTCGCGCAGTTGGGTTGGGTTTGGATTTTTCCCTGGAATTTCACAGTGATATTTGGATTTTTTTTTTTCAGGGAATCGGCTGCCAAGAGTCAGGAATTGGTTGTTTTGGTAGAGGCGCTTTGGGTGAAATGGAAAAACATGGAAAATGGGGAAATATGGGAAAACCGTGGGGAAAATTATGGGGGAAAACCAGGAGGGAAACACAGAAGGGGCAACAGCCTCCAAAAGGTAAATATGGAAAAAAAGGAAATTAGGAAAAAATAAAAGGGAAATACAGAATTAATAAAAGGGAAATATGGAAAAAAGGAAAGGGAAATATGGAAAAAAGGAAAGGGAAATTAGGAAAAAAGGGAAATTAGGAAAAAAGGAAAGGGAAATATGGAAAAAATAAAAGGGAAATATGGAAAAAAGGAAAGGGAAATATGGAAAAAAGGAAAGGGTAATATGGAAAAAAGGAAAGGGAAATATGGAAAAAAGGAAAGGGAAATATGGAAAAAAGGAAAGGGAAATATGGAAAAAAGGAAAGGGAAGTTCGGAAAAAAAGGTAAATACGGACAAAGGTAAATACAGAAAAAAGAAAAGGTGAACATGGGAAAAATAAAAGGTAAATATGGAATAAATAAAAAGTAAATTCAGAAAAAAGAAAAGGTAAATACGGAATAAATAAAAGGTAAACACGGAATAAAGAAAAGGTAAATACGGAATAAAGAAAAGGTAAATACGGAATAAATACCACCAAAACTGTCACTTTTTGGGGACAGAGGTACAAAAGTGGCACCTTATGGTGGCGTCTGGGTTTAGAGGGATGAGCTGCTGGAGAAGGAAGATTTTTCCTGAGGTGTCTCCAGGTGAACATTCCCTGTTCTCCACTCAGGGATGAGCTTTTGGAAGCTTTTTTAGGATGTGGAAGCCCCAAAGCTGCGTGTCCAACCCCTAGCACCCTACAAACGCTGGGTTAAAGGGGCTGTCACTGCTGATTGATGGCAGAAATTTGATTTTTTTTTTTCTCCCTCCCGTTTTTGACAGCAGGAAGCAGAACTATTTATTAGGCAGAAGGCCACAGGTGATGGTTATTAAACACAGCACCGAGGGCCACGTGCCTTTTAACAACATCAAAAATTACCACGTGCAGCTTCAGCAGGGGAAAAATATCATGAGGTTCTGGGTAATCAAAGAAAACCAACCCAAAATTTAAATTAGAAATACGTATGAGCACATTCTGGGTTTTCCAAGAGATTAAAATGGATGTTTTCAACAACATATTAAAGCAATAATGGTTTTTATGGTGTGTATTTGGATGATGTGCTCACCTTGCATTCCACAAATGGGATATAAATAACATAGGGAGAGGATAGACATATAAAAATACATATATATATACATTAAAATACCCATAGATATAGAGAAAAAGATAGATATATATATATAGCTATTTATATATTAATATATATTTTATATATAAGTATATGTGTATAAATAAATATATGTGTATAAATAGATAGACATATAAATATATGTATATAAATAGATATAAATAGACACATAAATAAATATATGTGTATATAAAAATATCTGTGTATATAAAATACATATAAAAATAAATATAAATACATGTGATATATAATTATTGAAATAATATTGTTTTAATAATATTAAAATTAATGTAAATTAATTAAAAATCTATGAATATACATTAAAAATATAAAGATATGTATTCAAAATAGATGTAGATGTATATAAAAATATATGCATATATATAAAAATATATATAAAAATATGTGGATCTATATAAATATATAGATATATATCTCTGTACACACATTTTTTATATACATACACCACATACAGATGTTTATTTTTAATATAAAACCCCCTCTGGCTTTCACTACCTAAACAGCAATAATAAACCTATTAAAAAAATAGGGAAAACACTGATTTTTAAATTTTTTTGCCACTTAAAGATATTTTTATTGTGACACAAATAAAGCATAGCCCAGGTAACCCAGGTTGGCACATGGAAATTTACTCCTGACAGGATTTTTATGGAATACAGGAGTTTTTGGGAGCTGACTGGAAGCAGGAACTGAGGCTTCCTCAGAAGTTAGAGAGGCAGAAAAGGAAAAGAATTCAAAGGACTTGCAAAGAAATCTCTTGAAAGGGAAGAACTGGGAATTAGAGGCAGAAAAGCTGCACGGTGCTGATGGGGCTTTCAAGTGGGGAACGTGGAGAGCCACGGCCAAAAGGGCACGGGAGGAAAGTGCTGGTGCTGACAAAATTTGGGATGTTCATTAGAGAGGCAGGACAAGAAGAGAGGGAAGCAAAAAAAAAGAAAAAAAAAAAATAAAAAAAGAGCAGAAAAGTACATTTTGTTCGGTATTTCAGAGGAGCTGCAGAGCTCAGGGGTGGGTTTGGGGAGGTTTTAAAGATCTAATCTAGGAAAAAAAGGGGTTTTGAGGAGGTAGTTTGGGAAGATGAAATAAAAACTGAGTCATTTGGAGGGAGTGGGAAGGAGGAAATACCCAGCAGAGAGCCAGAGCTGAGCCAGGGGTGAGAATCTGGAGTAGGACAGGGAGAATTCCGAGTCTGGCCAGCCAGAGGAGATTATCCTTGGGAAGCAAACAGGAGAAGGAGAGAGCAGCAGGAAAAGGAGGTTCCAGGTTCCTCAGGAATGAGCCAAAGGGAGAAGGTTAAATCTCAAAATGTCCCTTTGAGCCCCAGGGCTGAGCAGTTCGTGCCAGCCCTCCCCTGCACTGGGTGGTTAAAGGGAAATGTAAAGGATTTCCAGGATTTCCAACATTTTCCCAACCTACTGGGATCATCCACTTCAGTCTCCCTGAGCCACAAGAGAAGGATCCAGGGAGCCCTTCCAGGGGCCTCCAAAGGGCTCCAGGGGAGGAACTGGGATGAGGGATGGAAGGACTGGACACAAGGAATGGTTTAAACTGGGATAGGGCAGGGGAAGGTGGGATATTGGGAAGGAATTCCTGGCTGGGAGGGGCTGGAATTCCCAGAGCAGCTGTGGCTGCCCCTGGATCCCTGGCAGTGCCCAAAGCCAGGCTGGACAATGGGAATTGTCCCTATCCAAGGAGTGGGGTGGGATTTAAGGTCCTTCCCACCCAAACCATTCCAGGATTCCATGATCCATGCCTGGGAAGAGGCAGGAGACCCTTCCCTCTCCCCACCCTGCGCTAAGGAGGTCCCAGCTCCTGGCTGGTGCCACAGCTCCAACATCTACGAGTTCCCTCTCAACCAGAGCCACACAACTCTCCACATTCCCCCAAAATTCCACAGGAGCCCACAGAACTTCCAGGAAACCCACCCAGCCTCCTTCAGAGACCTCATTTTTGAGGAGGCTCCTGGTTAATTGCCCAATTCAAACTTCAGAGAGTTGTAAGTAATGAAACACAGAACGTTTCATTGGGAGCCTCACAGTATGATTATTTGTGTCGTACCAGTTAAGCGAGGAGAGTTTAATTTTTAATTATTTCAATTAATTTATTGCTGGGAGATTTACTTGGAGAATTTAAACCTTCTCTGTTCCATCAATTAAGAGCCAGAGATTCGGAGCCTGGCTACTGAGATCTGAATGAATTATGTAATGCACCAGGTTTTTTGTTTTGGTTTTTTTTTGAGTTTGAGTTCAGAGAGAGCATTCCCAAAAAACCTCACCAGCTGCCTCTGGACTTTTTTCAGGTTGGAAATGACCTATTTTTTTAATTGCCTCGGTCCACAGAATTGATTACATCTCTCCCTGTTCAGAACTAGTAAAGAAGGTTGTGAATATTTGGAGAACACCAAATGTCCAAATCTCAGACTAAAATGAGCCCTGGCTGGAGCTGCTGTGGCAGACACACCCCACGATGGTGACAGTGACATCCCCCAGCCTGTCAGGCTGGCTAATGATATTAAAACAGCTCCAAAAAGCCAAATTTCCATAAGTATCCAAGACTTCAGTTATTCATCTGCTTTGCTTGGAATCCAGGCAGAGCCATCACCAATGAGTTCCTTAAATGTACTTAAACATGTACTCTGCAAACCTCGTTAGTCTAATTTACTCCAGGAAATGAGCTATTTCCTATGCAATAAATGCACTTTTCTCCACCTTCCCCACCAATAATGAATTCTTCCCTCCAAACGAAGAGGTAAACACGAGGCTCTGTGCATTTAAAGCTCCCCAAAAGGTGCCAGGGAGCTGTTTCAGCAGCAGCTCCTGGGGTTGTTGGTTGGGGTTTGCTCAGCATTACCTCGTGGGTAGATCTGGAGAGGCTCTATCAACTGTCCATTCACCTGCTGCTCCATCACAGTGGAGTAATACTGCAAAGAAAGCCGAGAAAGAGATGAGTCAGTAATCCAGGTAAAAGCACTTACGGATTCTTTAATTTAATTGTTAATTTGGATTGTTTTCATTTTCTTCCTCACTGCCACAGTAAAGATCAGGTTCCTTTCCATCATTTCAGGTTCCCACAAAAAAGGGGGATGGAGGAATTGAAATGAGGAGCTGCCACAGGGATCTGCTCCTGGCTCCAAAGGCTCTCTTGAAATCTGGGAATGCTCCAGCAGGTGAGGAAATGAAACATTTCCAGCAAATGCAGCAGCTGGAGGAGCCAGGAAAACCAAACACAGACACAAAGACTTGACAAAAATACACCCCAAAACTGCAGCCAGGAGAACTCCACGGGAATCCCAAAGGGATCTGGAATTCTGGGCAGTGATGAAGGATCAGGGATCCCAGAAAGTCTCAGCAGACATCCTGAGACACCAGAAACTCCACAGGAGCTGCTGGAGTGAGCCAGGGGATGTTTACTGGGTAAAAAAAAAAGGCTCAGAATGGGCAAAACAGGGCTGGAAAAGGAGCTGAGAACATCAAAATCAGGAAGATGCTTGGGCCATGCAGGGCTGGAGCCAGACTGGGAATGTTCACCTGGAGAAGGGGAAAATCCAGGGAATGCTCAGAGTCCTTTAGGGGCTCCAGGAGAGCTGGAGAGGGATTGGGGTCAAGGGATGGAGGGACAGCACACAGGGAATGGCTCCCACTGGGAAAGGGGAGATTTGGATGGATAATGGGAAGGAATTCCTGGCTGGGAATTCCCAGAGAAGCTGTGGCTGCTCCTGGATCCCTGGCAGTGCCCAAGGCCAGGCTGGACAGAACCTGGGATAGGGAAATGAGCTTTTAACTTTTGAATTCCCATTTTACCAACAGAATTCCACCACCAAATCTAATTCTAAAGATGCAGCCAGCTTTACACACAATATAAACATTTCTGATCACTCCCTCGAATAATGAACTAAAATAAACACACCTGAGAGCATTTCCCCCCCAAAAAAATACAGGAGAAGGGGAGAGAGAGGGGGAGAAAAACCCATGGCCCTCCCCATTACTCACCAGTGATGACAAGTAAATGAAATATCAATCATGTAAACTGTCAACCTTTTGGGACAGCAATAACTGTTAACAAGTAGTCTGGAAAAATTGTCTGAAAATGACTTGTCCTCCACACACGAGCGTTGGAGGTTTCCATGGAAAATTAAGATGCCAGTGGCTATTTGGAACATTGTTCAGGTATTCTTTTTAATGGGAAATTTGCCACTTATTGATCCAGAGCGTGTAGCCCTTGCTTTCAGAGAGCTGCAAGCAACTTTCCAATCAGTGGCTGTCAAAAAAATTACTGCCTTTTTATACAGATACAAGACAACAGCTCCAGAGCAGCTCCCTGGCTGTCCTTAATTAACTGCAGTGCCCAACACTGAAATAAATCCTATTTACCATCCCCCAAAATCTGCCTCCTTCAAAGCATTTTGGCATAATCTGAAAGAATTCCAGACCTGAATTAACTCCTCATCAAATTCATAAAGCCAAGAACCTAAAGGGAAGGTCAGGCATGATTCAAAAAACTCTTCCCAGTTTTATGTTTCAAAGTCTAATCTCAGGGAATTATTTTTTCACCTACTCAAACTGAAAAAAATCCACTTTATTTATATTTTAGAGAACACCTGCACCATGTTAAAATTTCCTGAAATACTTTCCCAGCTAGCCACTCCTCCAAATTATTTGTTGCAGGCCTCAAAATGAATATTTCTTCTCCCCAATCCTCCAAATTATTTGCTGCAGGCCTCAAAATGAGTCTTTTTTCCCCTCAATTCTCCAAATTTTTTGTTGCAGGCCTCAAAAATTAGTATTTTTTCCCCCCCAATCCTCCAAATATTTGTTGCAGGCCTCAAAATGAATCTTTTTCCCCCTCAATTCTCCAAACATTTTTCTTCCCCACTATCTACCCTAAGATTATTAACTGCATTTATTTTCTAGGCTCAGAACATTTGCAAACACATCCCAAAACCAAGCTCATAGGATGTGAGGAATTTAAACCACCAGTTCAACACTCAGATGAAAAACTAGTTTAAAACCAAAGAGAATTTTTTTTTTTTTTTTGGAGAAGAAAAGCTGCTGAAGCAGAAAGAAGTCATTTACAGGCATCCCATAATTTTGAAGGGAAAGCAGAGAGTTGAGCAATCAGAACTCTAATGTACTGAAACTTTAACAGTGAGCTTGGAAGCATAGCAAAAAAATGACCTTCCCAAGGCATGATTAATCTGGAGGCTGTGCTGGGAAAATCCAAAGTTTTCCACTTTAAAGGGAAAAAATGGCTGAGGTTTTACAAGGAAAAGAGAGAAACTCGAGGAATTCTGGTGGGGAAGGATCTCCATGGATCCAGAGGGAGGAGCTGGACCCAAAAAAAAGCTGGAAAAGGAGATGAGAACATCAAAATCCAAAATAAACACCAGGACCATGGAGATGCTGGGCTGGGAGAGCTGGGAATGTTCAGATGGAAAAGGGAAAAATCCAGGGAATGCTCAGAGTCCCTAAAGGATCTCCAGGAGAGCTGGAGAGGGATTGGGGACAAGGGCCAGCACACAGGGAATGGCTCCCACTGGGAAAGGGGAGATTTGGATGGGAAATGGGAAGGAATTCCTGGCTGGGAAGGTTGGGAAGGGCTGGAATTCCCAGAGGAGCTGTGGCTGATCCCTGGCAGTGCCCAAGGCCAGGCTGCAGCAGCCGGGGACAGGAAAGTGTCCCTGCCATGGCAGGGGGGGCACTGGAGGGGATTTAAGCTCCTCCTCACCCAAACCAGTCTGGGATCCTCTAAAATCCCACCAAAATCACCTCTGGGTGGTCCCAAACAGGGCTTGGCTCCGGCAAGCCCCAAATTCCTTTCTAGGGATTCACATCCTTCAGGCTCAGAGAGAAAATTCCCATTTTTTACCCTCTGGCTGATTAATTTCCTTCGGAAACAGAAGTAAAATGATTTTTTTTTCACTATATTCAAACAATTCTGTTCCCATCAGTAAGTGCACCCTTCCTTTCTACAGGAAATTGATATTTATGGGGATCCAGAGAGGTTTTTACACACCCCTACCTACACAAAGCCACGCACAGCCACATCTATCTCCCCTCGAAAAACACAAAGTACATCTTTAAATCCTCTATGAATATTGAGCCTGCAGCTACAATGAAACTCCTCTGCTTAGGAGGGGTGAAACAGTCTCCAGATGAAAGTAGATTTTGAAAAATTTTTAGAGCCCAGGGGTTCATTTTTAATGAGCCGTTACTTTAAGTACTGCATAAAAAATACAAGAAATTGATAGTCCATTTAGCCTGCACTATACCTAATGCAAAAGTCATTAAGATGCATTATTCTTAATGTTTATGATATGATCAGTAAGTGAACAAGTCTTTTATCTTTTTTAAAGTCGAGCATGTCCATGTATCTGCTGTGAAACACCTCTGTTGTATCCAGGAGTATCAAAATCTGAATTTAACACAGTTAAACACTTTGGAACTGGCAAAAAAAACACCAAGAAAAGAAAAATAAATATAAACACAGGGGGAAAAAAGGATTTGTTGCACTGGACTTACATAGGACAGCATGGCCTTCATCTCCTCATCGCTCCTGACCGTGATCCGATCCCCATCCTCATCCTCATCTGCCAGAGGAAGGCACCAGGTGAGCAAGGAAAACGTTAAAATTGACAATTTGAACATTTATAAATAAAGCTGGGCTTTCAGCAGCAAATAGAAGTGAAGAATCCAAAAGAGAAAAGCCAGCTGCACAAGTACTCGGAAATAATAATGATGGAAAGTGATTTCAAGTATGGATCAATGAGAATGGTGATTTCTGCCTAAAAAGGGGCACAAAGTGCTCAGAGCTTCACTTTCAGCAGTTTTTTTACTGCCAGACCCTCTCCTGGAGCTGAGCAACTTTTCCAGGCTGGAATTCCCTCCCTGATCCCTTTCCCAGGCTGGAATTCCCTCCCTGATCCCATCCCCAAACTGGAATTCCCTCCCTGATCCCATCCCCAAACTGGAATTCCCTCCCTGATCCCATCCCCAAACTGGAATTCCTTCCCTGATCCCATCCCCAAACTGGAATTCCCTCCCTGATCCCATCCCCAAACTGGAATTCCCTCCCTTATCCCATTCCCAAACTGGAATTCCCTCCCTGATCCCATCCCCAAACTGGAATCCCTATTACTATATATTATATAACTATATATGATATTTTATTATATATTATATAGGATTATTATATAGGATCTATTATATAATCATATATCATATATTATCTAATTATAATTATATTATTGTATCTATTATATATCATTATAATGATATATAGTTTATTATATATGTTTATTATTTATATTATTATATATTCATGTCTTATATTAATACATTATTCATGTCATATATTATTGATTATATAAAATATATAATTTTAGCTAGAACAAAATATATTTTATTCTATTTAATATATTTTAAGATATTGTTTTCTATTAACATAAATTCTATGTATTTGTTTAAAAATTACAGCCCAGAGAAGGGAGGGAAAATCCAACCCCAGAGCAGAGGAGCCCAGATGGGAACGCTGGGGGTGAGAATATCAAAATAAAAAGCACAAAAACCAACAATGGTGATGATTATCCCCACCCAAAGGAGCAAAACTTCAAGCAGAAAAAAATCCAGGGAGGGAAAGAGGGAAAAAACAAACCCCAAAAAATACCCTTTAAAAAAAATAAAAATAATACAAATAATAATTAAAAATAAAAATAAATAAATAAAATAATAAAAATAATAATAAATAAAATAATAAATAATAAGAATAAGAATACTGTTAATAATTAAATATAGAAAAATAATAAAAATAATGATAAATAAAATAATAAAAATGAAAATAAAATAATAAAAAGTAATTAAAAATAATAAAAATAATTTTAAAATAACTGAAAAATAACTGAAAAATAGCTGAAAAATAACTGAAATAATAAAAAAATGATAAAATAATAATAGAAATACTAAAGTAATATAATAACAAAATAATAATAAAAATAATAATAAAAATAATAATAAAATAATAATAAAATAATAATAAAATAGTAATAAAATAGTAATAAAATAGTAATAAAATAGTAATAAAATAGTAATAAAATAATGATAAAAATAATAATAAAATAATAATAAAAATAATAAAGAAAAAATAATAAAAATATCCAGCTCATCTTTTAGATGCCAGTTAAGTGGCAGGGGAAATGCAGCTGGAAATGACAGAGCAGGGAAGGCACAGCAGCAGATGTTGGGAGGCACAAGGAAAGCAAAAAAACCAATAAAAATCCGGATTTTCCAGGAAATTCCACACATGGCACCATGGGCTGCTGCCCTGATGGCAGCAGCTGCTGCTGGAGCATGAAGTTCAAACAAAGCTCGTGTGGGATGGCAAACAAATATTAACATCAAATAAAGCACAAAAAAAGAAATAAAAACATCGATATAAACGGTGAGGTTCTGGAGGCTGGATTTGCTCAGCGCCAAAAAGGCTCAGAAATGAAATTTCTCTGCTCTTGCGGTGTTTTAGGAGAGGGAAAATCAACATGTGGAAAGAAAAAGAGCATTAAATGGGATTTGAATAATAAATCATAAATTATAAATCAATATTTGATTGGATGATCTACAGACAGAACGAGACACAAAGCTCTAAAAAGGGAGAAATGCTGATAAAAATGAGAATTTTTGTCATCCCCAGCATCCCCTCCTGCATTTTCAGCTCTAAAAAGGGAGAAATGCTGATAAAAATGAGAATTTTTGTCACCCCCAGCATCCCCTCCTGCATTTTCAGCTCTGTCAAAGGAAAACTGAGGAAAAAAAAAGTAATAAAAATTAAAAGAAAACAGGAAAAGAGAAAAAATTTTAACAATTAATTTAATTAAAAAATTAAAAGAGAAAAGGAGCATCCTCCATTTGGAAGAAAACTCCCCTTTTTCAGTATTTTATCCCCTTTGCTCTCCAGATAGGAAAATCCCCAAGGAATCCCTTTCAAAAATCAAAATAAAAATAGTTGAAAGAACAGTTTTATTTATTATTTAGTTATTTTAGTTTTATTAGTTTAAATACTTGCTGGGATGATTGGAGAATCACAATTTTAAGCTCAGAGCTACAGGTAGTTTATATTTTTCATTTAATTTGAGCAATAAAATTGCACTGAGGAGTAAGAGCACGGTAAGGTCAGGTTGGTAATTAAAGCTACTTCATGGAAATATTTCAGATGTGATTAAATAATAAAATATTACTTGGTTTTGTGCCATTATTAAAGTTGTATTAAGGCATAAATATTTAACCGTGACATATAATGAATATTGTGTATTTTTAAATAATAAATATAATAACATAAAAATAATAACATAAATATGATGGTGGTTTTGTTGGGTTTTTTTTAAATTAAAAAGGAATTGGTTGATTAAAAATCACACTTACACTCAAAAGCTGTGGTCGTTGCATCTGGTAAAACTTGACCAATGACATCCTAAAAAAGTAAGGAAAAATTAATTAAATATCAAATTTAACTGATTTATCAGTATCAAATTTATCTGATTTACATTAAATCACTTTAATCCCTCCCTGCTGAAGAGAAAGAGAAAGTTTTTAGGCACAAATCTGCACCAATCACGATGTTTTTCTCCTCCCCCTCCAGGAAAACTCCTTTTTTTCCCCAAATAACTCCCTCAGAATTGCAAACAGCTCCGTTTGCAGGTGCAAAAATCCATTTTTTCCCACGGGTTATAAAAAAATGGATGATAATAATAAAAAAACAGGCACCAAAGTGATCAAAACCAGTCATAAAAACAACTTTATGAATTTTTTTTTGCTGTAAAAAACCTGTTTTCTCCTTTTTGGAGGGCTCTGTCAGCCTCACCTGGGATTGAACTTCTCCAAAATTCAAATATTGGGGGAGAAAACCCAGTTTTGGAAATTTATAAATATTCATATATATATAACACCCAAAACAGCAGAGACACAAAACACAAAAACATTTCCAGCCACACATCCCTGCTCCAATCCAGATTTTTTTGCTGATACCAGAGAAGAATTTTTCCCATTTTTTCATCCAAACCACACCAAAATTTCCATTTTCAATCCCTGCTCCAACCCAGCCTTTCCTGCTGGTACAAAAACCAAAATATTTTACAATTTTTCAGGCAGAATTTCCACTTCCAATCCCTGCTCCAGCCTTTCTTGCTGCTACCAAAAAAATGACTTTTCCCATTCTTTTTGTCAAAACACCAAAATCTCCACTTCCACATCCCCTGCTCCAACTCAGATGTTTTTGCTGGCACCAAACTTTAATAAAAAACTTCTTAATAAAAACAATACTTCAATAGTTTTTTCAGCTTTTCCCATTTTTTTCATCCAAACCACACCAAAATTTCCATTTCCAATCCCTGCTCCAACCCAGACTTTCCTGCTGATACCAGAGAAGAGTTTTTACCATTTTTTCAGCCAAAATTTGAGTTTCCAATTCCACTTCCAATCCCTGCTCCAGCTTTTCTTGCAGCTACCAAAAAATAACTTTTCCCATTCTTTTTGCCAAAATCTCCACTTCCACACCCCTGCTCCAACCCAGATTTTTTTTGGCTGGGACCAGAGAAGATATTTTATATATTATATATTATATTTTATCATTTTTTCCAATTTTTTTCTCATTTTTCCAGCCATTCTTCTGCTGCCAGGGAGGAGCCACCGAGAGAGCAGAAATTCATCAACTCCAGGACTGATTGCAATAAATAATTGATTTATTTCTATTATTTGTGATTTATTGCACATCCCCTGGGAGCCTCTCAGGGTGCTGAACACCTCCCCTGAAGTCCTGTCACTTCTGCTCTCCCCATTTTTCTCTCCCATCTAAAAAGGGAAAAAAAAATATTAAAAATAAGGAAAGGAAATTAAATATTCTGTGCCTTGCTATGGAGCACATAAAAATATAAAATAAAATATAAAAAATATATAAAATATATATAAATTATAGAAATAAATAAATTATATAAATATAAAAATTATATATATAAATAAATTATATAAATAAATAAATTATATAAATAAATAAATTATATAATTATATAAATATATAAATATATAAATATATAAATTACATAAAAATAATATAAAATAAAATAAAAATATATGAAGGCAGCAGGAGATCTCTGCAGAGCCAACTGAAGCAAGTCATAATTACAAAAAAAAACTTTCTCCTGCTGCCTTCTGGGTTTAGATGCCCAAAAAAATCCAGAGGTGCTGTTCAAGTTATTAAATTGCACAGAAGAAATGCACAGTGTGGCTCAATTATGGGATTGTGAATTTGTAGAGGCAAAAATAGGGAAAAAATACCAAAACCCAAAATATTTCCATGCTGATAAAAATTCTTCCCTTCTCCAGGGGTCAAAAGAATTTGTCAAAAAAAAGTCAAAAAGAATTCCCTTCTCCCTCTGTCAAAAGCCACCATTTCTAATATGAAATTAGAAATAATAGTTGTTTCTAATAGATTCTGCTTTAACAAAAATGTACCAATTATTTCTAAATCCATTCATTTAAACATTGAAAATGCCTCAGCAAACACACTTTAATTGTGTGGGATTTAAGTAAGAACATTAAATAAATGTTCACGTACGGGCACACAGATGCTTCTACAAAATGGATTTAAAATTTGTTTAAAAATTGGATTTAAAGGGTGTGGAAGCCTCAGATGACCCCAAAAACCAGCTTGGAAAACTCCAAACCTCTCAAAGAGCTGAAAAAAACTGAAAGAGTGATAAAAACAATTCTTATTTTCCCTGCACCCCCTTCAGAATAACTTTTTCTGAGTATAGAGACTTCTTTAATATGAATAATGAGTAATAAATGAATTATTATATTTATATTAGATATCATTGTTGTTTATATTATTATATATTATATTAATGGGATCAATTATATGATATTAAATGACATTATTATTATTTTGGAGCAGCAGCTCCCTCCCATTTCCCCACTCCAGCATCCCCCAGACCTCGGCGTGACCCAGGATTAAAGGATTATTCTGAATTTCAGAGGATTACACGTGCATGGGGATTTTCTACTACCACAACAGAGACCAAGAACAATAAAATACTACAACTTGTAGGCTTTGCTTAAGTGGGTTTATGTGAGGGATAAAGAACTGAAAAGCTCAAAAAATGAGGAGGGGAAAACAAAAAAAATAAATCAGGGAAAAGCAAATCCAAAGAAATTTTGGATTTCTTTTCTGCAAAAAGAAATCCAAAATCCAAATTTGTTCACTGGAGGAGCATGGGGGAGAAAGCAGAAAATGAGAAAGCTCTGCTTAAATATTGAACCTGCAATTAACTTAAATATTAAGCCCACAATTAACTTAAATATAACTTAAATATTGAACCCACAGCTCTCACCTTGCACTTAAAACTTGTTTTATCTCACTGATTACGTGAGGTTACCCAGAATTAACACTCAAATACCTCAGTGACAGAGGGGATGCAGACAGCTTGAGGGGGAAAAAAAAAAAATAAGCTTATTGTAATTCATTTAGTGAGGGAGGGCTTCAAAATAAATCTATTTACTGGTAACTTCCAGACCTGCAAAGCTGATACTCAGAGAATTTATTTAAAGTGACATCATGAAGAAGATGCCTGAAAATGAGGATGGAAATAAACTTAAAGGCCTGAAATGCTGCTGGGAGGCAAAATTAATGAAAAACTGCTTAAAAATCGCCTAAAAATGTAAAAGAAAACATCAAAAAGTTCATTTTGTGGGGTTTTTTTAACAGCAAGCAGCTCGTGGGACCCACCTCGAAGGAAGAACAGCCTTCCTTGCATGGATAATTCAATTCCCATGGGTGCAAGTTCTGGGATGTGGAGCTGCTTTTGGGACTGGCCCCAAAGGTGGCTCTGCAGCTCCAGCAGGAAAAAAAACTCCCAAAACTTTCCCAAAAATTCCCTGGGCCACAGGCACAGGAGTGGATCCAGCCCCTCCTGGACTGCTCAGAGCCTGAGGAAATTGCTGGGCTGTGCCTGGATGGGTTTTGCAGGGATTTACCTGATGTGCCACCTGAGTTGTGCCCAGGCTCTCTGTCGGTTCCTGCAGCTCAGGAACCCTCGGGAATTGCCTGATTGTGAGGAATCAGCCTGAGGAGGACAACACAGGAGGGGTCAGCCCCATTCCCACCCTCCCAGCCCCAGCTGGTGACAGACCCAGCACCCCTGAGTGGATTGGAGCCTTATTTAATTTAATTTAATTTAATTAATTCAATTTATTTCATTTCATTCCTGTATTTATCTGACCCACCACTCCTGAGTGGATTTGAGCCCTATTTCCTTTAATTCCTGTTTTGTTTCCTTTAATTCCTGTATTTATCCAAGCCACAACTCCTGAATGGATTGGAGCCTTATTTCCTTTAATTCCTGCCTTATTTCCTTTAATTCCTGCCTTATTTCCTTTCATTCCTGCTTTATTTCCTTTAATTCCTGCCTTATTTCCCTTCATTCCTGTATTAACCTGACCCATAACTCTTGAGTGGATTGGAGCCTTACTTCCTTCAATCCCTGCCCTATTTCCTTCAATTCCTGCCTTGTTTCCTTTAATTCCTGCCTTATTTCCTTTCATTCCTGCCTCATTTCCTTTCATTCCTGCATTTATCTAACCCATGACTCTTGAGTGGATTTGAGTCCTATTTCCTTCAATTCCTGCCTTATTTCCTTTAATTCCTGCCTTGTTTCTCTTCATTCCTGTATTTATCTAACCCATGACTCTAGAGTGGGTTTGAGCCTTATTTCCTTTCATTCCTGCCTTATTTCCTTTCATTCCTGCCTTATTTCCTTTCATTCCTGCCTTATTTCCTTTCATTCCTGCCTTATTTCCTTTCATTCCTGCCTTATTTCCTTTCATTCCTGCCTTATTTCCTTTCATTCCTGCCTTATTTCCTTTCATTCCTGCATTTATCTAACCCATGACTCTTGAGTGGATTTGAGCCTTATTTCCTTTAATTCCTGCCTTATTTCCTGTCATTCCTGCCTTGTTTCCCTTCATTCCTGTATTTATCTGACCAATTGAGTGCAGTGATGGCACCTCCTGGAACCACCAGCACCTCGGTGCCAGAGCCTGAAGGGGAGAACTGAAATTTTCCATCACCCCCACAGGAGTGACAGCACAAAAACAGCGGCACAGAGAGGCTGTCCCCGATCCCTGGAATGTCCCAGGCCAGCTTGGAGCACCCTGGGACAGCGGGAGGTGTCCCTGATGGGAATGGGATGGGATTTAAGGTCCCTTCCAAGCCCAACCATTCTCCAGTTCTGTCTTTACTGATGGTGAGCGTGGCAGAAATTGTGATTTTTAACAAAAGCCAGCAAGGGATGATCCCAGCATGGTCCTGCTGCCTCTTCTCCAACAGATCCTGGAAACCACCTTCAGCTCTGAGATGTTCCAAGCCCAAAGTTTGTCTGATTTTGTCCTCCTTCCTCATCTTCTCGCTCCTCTCATGCTCAGGAGCTCTCAGGAAGCTTTGCTGACAGGAGACTCGAGGTCCTCTGTCACCCACTGGCCACAACTTCTCTACTTCCCTTTAAATTTACATTAATTCTACAATAGCAAAGGATAGTCCAAGTGTCAGGGGTTATTTCACTTTCTTTTGGGGAGGGAAGAAAATGGAAAACATGAAGCAGAGACTTTATTTGCTCCACTTTTGTTTAAGGGCAGAGTTGTGCAACCACCAAGGGGAAATTGTCCCTCTCAAAAATCTCCCTGGTCTGTCAAAAGCTCTGCTCCCACTCCTCTGTCTACTGAAAGTGGTGGATAAATTGTTGGAAAAATGAAAGTTGGAATTTCTGTCATCCCTTCCCGTTACCTCTGCAACCCTCCAGGCCCAACACTGAACATTCCCCAATGAACCAAATCCTTAATCCCCACGTCCTTTCTACAGAACCTTGAATCAACATCTGCAAAACCTCTCCCAAATATTAACAACGGAAGAAAAAACCGAGTTTGCACGTGAAGGTTTTCTTTGGAGAAACAGGGGCACCCCAAATCCTGCAGAGGTGAGGAGGGCAAGCAGCACCTCAGCGGTCCAGATTTGGGATAAACACCCCCTCCCATTCCTGAGTTAACAGAGCATCCTTGTGTGCAGATGGATAAAAAACACAGCAGGGAAGGGGCTGGGGACAGGGACACACCAGGGAGCCCCAGTTTGGGTGGAGGAAATGCCACCACGAGCAGCTGTGGCCCAGCCCAGGGACACATCCTGGTCACTGTTCCTGAATATTCCTTCCCTTTTTCCATCCGTGCCTCGAGCACCCCAAGGCAGGAGGGCGGATTTTGGGGGTTCCAAGGGTTCATTCCAGCCCGATCCATGGCAGGAGGCTCCTGCCTGGCACCTGCGGGACCGCCCGGGATGCCCGGCTCCTCCCGAGACCTCGGAACAGCGGCGATGTCCCGGATTTCTGTCAACCCCTACAAAAAAACACTCTCCCATAAAAAACTTTCCGCCAAAATACACGCCAGAAACACCTCGCGCCATCCAGGGAGGGATTTGGACACAGAGAGGGGGATGCTGACATCTCCCGCATCCCCGGGGCTGGCAGGGGGATCCCGGTGGCATCGCCCGGGGATCCCGGTGCCATTCCCGGGGGTCCCGGTGCCATTCCCGGGGGTCCCGGTGCCATTCCCGGGGGTCCCGGTGCCACCCCCGGGGATCCCGGTGCCATTCCCGGGCTGGCAGGGGGTCCCGGTGCCATTCCCGGGTAATCCCGGTGCCATTCCCGGGGTTCCCGGTGCCATTCCCGGGGGTCCCGGTGCCATTCCTGGGTAATCCCGGTGCCATTCCCGGGGATCCCGGTGCCATTCCTGGGTAATCCCGGTGCCATTCCCGGGGGTCCCGGTGCCATTCCCGGGGGTCCCGGTGCCATTCCCGGGTAATCCCGGTGCCATTCCCGGGGATCCCGGTGCCATTCCCGGGTAATCCCGGTGCCATTCCCGGGGATCCCGGTGCCATTCCTGGGTAATCCCGGTGCCATTCCCGGGTAATCCCGGTGCCATTCCCGGGTAATCCCGGTGCCATTCCCGGGGATCCCGGTGCCATTCCCGGGTAATCCCGGTGCCATTCCCGGGGATCCCGGTGCCATTCCTGGGTAATCCCGGTGCCATTCCCGGGTAATCCCGGTGCCATTCCCGGGTAATCCCGGTGCCATTCCCGGGGATCCCGGTGCCATTCCCGGGTAATCCCGGTGCCATTCCCGGGGATCCCGGTGCCATTCCCGGGTAATCCCGGTGCCATTCCCGGGGGTCCCGGTGCCATTCCCGGGGATCCTGGTGCCACTCCCGGGGGTCCCGGTGCCATTCCCGGGTAATCCCGGTGCCACTCCCGGGGGTCCCGGTGCCACTCCCGGGGGTCCCGGTACCATTCCCGGGGGTCCCGGTACCATTCCCGGGGGTCCCGGTGCCATTCCCGGGGATCCCGGTGCCATTCCCGGGTAATCCCGGTGCCATTCCCGGGGATCCCGGTGCCATTCCCGGGGGTCCCGGTGCCATTCCCGGGGATCCCGGTGCCATTCCCGGGTAATCCCGGTGCCATTCCCGGGGATCCCGGTGCCACTCCCGGGGGTCCCGGTGCCATTCCCGGGGATCCCGGTGCCATTCCCGGGTAATCCCGGTGCCATTCCCGGGGGTCCCGGTGCCATTCCCGGGGTCCCGGTGCCATTCCCGGGTAATCCCGGTGCCATTCCCGGGGATCCCGGTGCCATTCCCGGGTAATCCCGGTGCCATTCCCGGGGATCCCGGTGCCATTCCCGGGGATCCCGGTGCCATTCCCGGGGATCCCGGTGCCATTCCCGGGGGTCCCGGTGCCATTCCCGGGGGTCCCGGTGCCATTCCCGGGGGTCCCGGTGCCATTCCCGGGGATCCCGGTGCCATTCCCGGGTAATCCCGGTGCCATTCCCGGGGGTCCCGGTGCCATTCCCGGGGGTCCCGGTGCCACTCCCGGGTAATCCCGGTGCCATTCCCGGGGGTCCCGGTGCCACTCCCGGGGGTCCCGGTGCCATTCCCGGGTAATCCCGGTGTCATTCCCGGGGGTCCCGGTGCCATTCCCGGGCTGGCAGGGGATCCCGGTCCCCGTCCGGACCCACTCACCAGCACATCCCTGAAGAGCAGCTGCGGCGCGGAGTGCACGGTCCAGTCCACGGCGGCTCCGTCGGGGATCTTGATGCGGATGACGAGCGCCTGGCTGTCCATGGCAGCGGAGGGGCCGCAGAGCAGCCAGAGCATCCCCGCCCCGCGGGCTCACATGCTGCCGGGCCGGGCCGGGCCGGGCCGGGCCGGGCCTGCCTGCACCGCCCGCCCGCAGGAAGGAGCCGCTGCCCCGGAACCAAAACGGAGCCCCGGGAGGAGGGGATGGGAGCGGGGGGAGGAGGAGGAGGAGGCGCCGTGGGCGGGAGGAGGCGGCCCCGGCGCTCCGCTGTTTGTTTTGTGTTTGTTTTGCGCTCGTTGTGCCTTGGGTTTTGGCAGGAAAAGCGCAGCCAAATGGCGAATCCAGCCGGGCCGGGCTGCGGTTCCCGCTGGAAGCGCTGCAGAGTTCCTCGGGCTTCCCAGGGAGGCTCCGGGCTTCGGTCCGGCTTGTGCCATGGCACACGAACAAACACAAACAGACACAAATACAAACACAAACACATAGATACAAACACAAACACACAAACACACAGATACAAACACACAGATACAAACACAAACACACACAAATACAAACACACAAATACAAACACAAACACACAAATACAAACACACAGATACAAACACACAAACACACAAATACAAACACACAAACACACAAACACACAAATACAAACACAAACACACAACACACAAACACAGATACAAACACAAATACAAACACACAAACACACAAATACAAACACACAAACACACACAAATACAAAAACACAAACACAAACACACAAATACAAACACAAACACACAAATACAAACACACAAACACAAATACAAACACAAACACACACAAATACAAACACAAACACACAAATACAAACACACAAACACACAAATACAAACACAAACACACAAATACAAACACACAAATACAAACACAAACACACAAACACACAAATACAAACACAAACACACAAACACACAGATACAAACACACAAATACAAACACAAACACAAACACACAAATACAAACACAAACACACAAACACACAGATACAAACACACAGATACAAACACACAGATACAAACACACAGATACAAACACACAAATACAAACACACAAACACACAAACACACAGATACAAACACACAAATACAAACACAAACACACAAACACAAACACACAAACACACAAATACAAACACACAAATACACAAATACAGACACAAACACACAAACACACAAACACACAAATACAAACACAAACACACAAATACAAACACACAAATACAAACACACAAATACAAACACACAAATACAAACACACAAACACACAAATACAAACACACAAACACAGACACAAACACACACACGGACAGTGCCAGCTGTGCTAGGATAACCTGCCCAGGGAATCGCTGCCCCTGGAAGTGTCCGGGGATGTCCGAAGGGGACACTTGGGGACCCCCAAGGTCTGTCCCAGCCTCTGTGCCCGGCTCTGCACATCCCTGCCTCGGTGTCCCTGCAGAGCAAACCGGGAATGGGAACCGGGAATGGGAACCGGGAATGGGCACCGGGAATGGGTATCAAGAATGGGAGCCAGGAATGGGCTCTGGGAATGGACATCAAGAACGGACACTGGAATGGGTACTGGGGACGGGCTCTGGGAATGGCACTGGGAATGGGCACCAGGAATGGGCACCGGGAATGGGCTCTGGGAACGAGCACTGGAATTGGGTACTGGGAATGGGAACTGGCACTGGAATGGGTACTGGGAATGGCACTGGGAATGGGCACTGGAATGGGCACTGGGAATGGGCTCTGGAACAGGCACTGGAATGGGCACTGGAATGGGCACTGGGAATGGCACTGGGAATGGGAACAGGCACTGGAATGGGCACTGGGAATGGGCACTGGAATGGGCACTGGGAATGGGAACAGGCACTGGAAGGGGCACTGGGAATGAGCTCTGGACAGCCCAGCACCTGCCTGAGCAGGTGAAGGAAGGAGCTCGGAGCAGTTGTGCCAGCAGCTGTCCCACTCCTCACCGCTCCTGCGCATCCCAGATCTCCAGAGCCGATGTCCAGGTACAATTCTGGCATCACCGAGTTCCCCCCGTCTGTAAAATCAGCCCTGTCCAAACCACGATCCATCTTTCTGAGGGAAGGAAATCCCTGTCCACCTCAGCAACAAAGAACGTGTTTTGACAGCTCTGCAATCACAAAACACCAAATTCAGCTTTTAGAAGAAGCTTTTCACTGCCACGAGTCACAGGGAAAGCTCCACACAGCTCTGCAGCATAAAACAATCCACTTTTTTTTTTTTTCCTTCTTCTTTTAAAGAGAACAGCATTAATCTCAATTGTGGGCTATTGATCTGTGCATTTTATCACACTCTCTCACATTATCATCTCTGACAAACTGGACTATTTGAGTTATTTTATCAATTTAGAGGGGGGGAATGGGAGGTATATTTAATTCCTGAAACGTCTTCAAGCTTCTTCATATTCGAATTCTACTTTGTTTGAGCTTGAGGAAAAAAAAAAAAAAATTCAATGGCCATTAACAGAGATAAATTCTCTCTCTGTTCAATAACTTTATAATTTAGTTCCTATACTAAAAATTAATAGAGCCCCAGCTCCTAAGGATCTAAGGGACTGGTGGTGCCCACACAGATGTCTTTCTGCTCAAATGAACCTTTTACCTGCAGTCCCTGTGTACCTTTCACTCAGCTCCATTTCAATCAGATTCATTTTCTATTAAATTTTAAAGAATAGGACACAAAATGATGGAATTTCTATGGAAGTGCAATTTTTCTAAAATGTCTTCTTCATTTATGAGACTATGGGGAAAACCAACTCAATTTGCCAAATTTGCATAAATATTACGTCGATTTTCCAGGGCTAATCATAACCTTAATCCCCCATTCTGATTTGTGTAATCAAACTTGAAGGGTTTTTGTATCTTAAGAAGTACAGCACATCGAGCACAAGTTTATTGATAAAGGTTTGGGTTTGCCACAGACTTCTTTAAAACCCAAGTTTAATCAGAAATTTTCATTTGAAATACACCATTTGAAACAAATCATTGCTATTTATTTTATCATCCTATAGAAGTTTTGCTATGAGATGTCATCAACATTTATTTTCATATGTTATTCCTTAATGTTGGGTGTTGTGACAACACAATTTTTAATATAAAATATTCTTAAAGTCCTATGTTTGAGTAGCCTGAGTATCTCCCATTAAAAAGTTCAAGTTCCCAGTACAAGGATTCCAGAATCCCCATTAAAAAATAACGAAGCACATGACACAATATTCCCAACCACACCTCCACAGTTACTCTTCACCCACAAGGAAACACCACCCCAAATCCACAAAGGAACCACGTGTGGATGCTTTAATTAGGGGATGGTGAAGCCCACAACTTGTGTAAATTCTGGTTTTTATTTGTGAGGGGGAAACATCCTCCCTTGGTGGCTCCCAGCAGCTGCCACTTGCAGTGTGCTGCTGCTCTCTGCTGCTTTCCAGCGCCGCTGGAGAGGACTGAGAGCATCCAGAGGTGGCCACAGGAAGGAAATAAATATTTATTTCCAGCCAAAAGCAGAGTGCTGACACAGGAGGGGAGGAAAATCATTATAATCTCGCAGGAGTGAGGATGGAAAAATGCTGTCTGGCACTGATTTGCTTAGCAGGATAATTTGCAGGGCCCTCCAAAAGTCAGGAAAGGAGTTATTACTTGTTCAATTCCCACTGCAAAGGAAGTTGCCCAACACGAGCAATTTTCTGTCTTTGCTCTGTCACAAACATCCTGAAATGGAATTTTGGGTCCCTCCAGCAGAGCTCTGTCAAAAGAAGAGGGAGGAAAACAAGAGCTGCCTCCCCTGGCCCTGCCCTTGAATATTCCCTGTCCCAGGGTGTGGATTCAGGTTTTCCTCGCCCCGAGGAGGGAGGTGGGAGCTCATTTCAGGAGAGGATCAGGTGAAAAATTCCCAGCAGGAGTTGCAGTGAATTAAAACCAGCATCAGGATTCCCAATTCCCCTAGCCCTGCACTCATCCCCTCGGATAAAAGGGCAGAGGCACAGGAAAGATGCTGAGGATAGAGACAGAAAGTGCTGTGATTTCATTCTGGATCTCACCCAGCACCCCCATTCACCTCGTTATTCCTAGAATTCTTCCAGCTATGACCTAGGAATAATGTGTCTTTATTATGGAACAGGCTAAATAATTCCCATTGAACTATGAAAATATTAACAGTGATATTAACAGTAACTGTGCTACCTTACCTCTGATCCAGAGTATAAAACACACCTGGAGGAATCAGGATCTCTGTGCCAGCCCTTGGTTCCCCAAATTCAATTTCTCTGCACCAGTTTCTAGGCTGGAATTATAAATAACAAAGGACAAACTCTCAGTTTCCTAGAGAAAACAGGAGCTGATGGTTGTTTCAGGAGCACACATTCTCCTGTCTTTTTGGAAAGATGTTAATACCTAACTTTCCATGTTGATAAATAACATACCATGGTGAAATTCCCTTTTTTTTTTCCTTTCCTTTCAATTGCCTGTGAGTGCAGCAAACCGAATTCCCTCAGGCTTGTGAAAAATAGGTCAGCAGTGCCCAGGCTTTCTGAAGATATTCTTCCCTGAAATGCATCTCCTGGAAAGTCTCACCAAGTGCACCCTGGATAGATCCAGATTCCTTAAAAATGACATTAAAACTTCCCACTGCCCCTCCCAGGCACTCTGCAGTTTCTCTGGAATGAGAAAGGATTTTTTTGGGACCCAAATATCAGGAAATAAATTCATCATATTTTCGGTTCACAGGGAAATTCACTGGCCTCAAACAGATTTTTAAAGCTCTTCTTTTTCTCAGTAAACTCGCCTTGGACTGAAAGAAAACACAACAACAGTAAACTTGATGTAGGTTAAATCAGTAAATACTTAGTTTTTGCTTTAAATTATGAATAAATTTGGGGAAAAAAGCAGATTAGTGACAAGGTAACTCCAGCAGTCGGACCGTGTGTGGTTAATGATGCTCCTGTACCCCTTCAGACCAGCTCCAGGGGCTGCATAATTGTTTTTCTGTCAACCTATAAATTCTTGAGTAACAACAAAATTATTGTGATTTTTCTTCCTAAATAATTCATACCTCACCAAGTAGATAAGCAGGTCCATGAATCACTGAGCATGTACAAGTCACATCTAATGGCATTTCTTCTTTTAAGGAAAAAAAAAACCTGGTTTGACTTTGTAATCTTGTTCAAAAAATCAGTGTTCTAATCTGATATTTCCATTTTAAACTTGAAAGTTCCCTTGATCAGAGTTTTTGTCTGAAGGACTGCTTTTAATCATGTTTTCCACTTTTAATTCTATTAGGATTATTAATATCACTGCAAGTAATAAATTTGTTTTATAATGAACTACATCAGGGCTCATAAACTGTGCTTAAAGTGATGCAATTACTATCAAAATCCCTCTAAGTTGTCTGTATTCTGCTTTTTAGGACTTAAATGCAAAATTAACATCTTATTCCAGAAGTAAAATAAATCTTTTAAGCAAACTTACAATATATTAGTGACAATTTTTATTCTAGATTCCCTGGCTGCAATGCTGAAGCTGCCACTTTTTCTTAGGTGTATTTAAACTGAAAAATACAGCCCAAAATTTAAATCATGACTTCTATTTCCTGAAATAGGGAAAGAAATGGAGATAACTCTCAGAATTATTAACTTACTTTTCTGTAGTGAACATGATTAAGGGGTTACAGCAAAAGCCAATATAAATTAAATGGCCACAGTAAATAATACATGAAGCAAAATCCCCTTTGTTTCAGGAAAAGTTGCTCTAAACCAGAGGCCTAAGGGCATTCAACTATTAAAAAAATCCCTAAATTTCATTCAATAATAATAACATAGATCAGGGAGATCTATAATTATGGTTTGTGAGGAGATTTAGGTCAACACACAAGGTAAGGTGAGGACAGATTTAAATTCTGCCCAAGTCAATGGAAGGTCAGCAGGAGAAAAGCTCTGGATATTGCTCCAGGGAAAGAGAGGGGAGCAGGAAAAGAGCACAAAAACTGATTTTTCAGGCAATATCAAAGTACTAATCATAAATATTTAGGAGTTCCCATCCAATCTTTAAATCCAGAATTAATTTACAGTGAGGGGGGAAAAAAAGTTAAGAACTCTGTGTTGAACTGGGTCCACCCACAGCTAGCTCATCAACAAAAAGAGTGATATTAAATCTAAAAATATTTAAATAAAATGAACTGCCTGGACCACATTTGCATCACCAGCCCCAAAACTTGAGGAAAACAAACAAACCCACCAAAGTTTGACCACAATTTGGAGGAGCCAAGAGCAGAAAAGGGCTTTTCTTGGGGTAACTCATTAGTCTCCAGCGAAACATTTATCAAGCATACAAAAAGGTCTAAAAGTGAAATATAGTAATTAAGAGCTGGGTTTTATCGATTGTGTGGCTTAAGTAATTTTTCAGAGGACACGTAAGATTTAATAAGTATAAGTAGTTAAAGATCCTGCCTTGGCTCTGCCATTAGAGTGTAATTGAAGCGGTAAAAAAGATCAGCTGAACGTGTGTTGATTACCACCTTATCTTTGAAAGGCAATTAAGCACCTCAATCATTGCAACAAGATTTGATTGTGCAGCCTTTATTGGACATTGATCTTTCAGCAAAGCAGCTGCATTTCCCATTAATTTACAGTAGCAGAGTTTAACTGGGACACCCGAGCCCGCTGACCCGGCCCAGGGGTGACACCAGCAGCTCCTCCAGGTTCAGGTGCCCCCAATAATCATTATTATTTAAAGAGGTGCTACAAGGAGGAGCCACCTGATCCTCGGGGTTTTGTTTCTCTGGAGTAGTTAAGGGAGGTGAAACAAAGCTCTGGGACGTCATCTCTCCCTCATTTAAACATCAGCAAAGGGATAATTAAGGCGATGCTTGCAAGGGGAACTCAACTTTATTTCAAATCAAATCTGTCCAAAGCCAGGAGGGGCATTTTGTGGATCAGTTATTCCTGAGTGCTGCAGAAATTTTTGAGACATTTCTTGTGTTCAGGCCAAAACCTGAGAGATAAAGAATAGATGCTAAGGAGTTGAAAGAATAGATGCTAAGGAGTTGGTATTCACAGCAAAACAAGAGTGAATGTCAGATGAAACGTTTTACCTTTGAAAATAAGCAAGTGGGTTTATATCCATCCATGCAAATGATTTCATTGTGATTTAATAACTCAAGTTATCCTTACAAACAGCTCATTTTCCCTCTGAAGAACTGCAGGAGCTGCCCCTTGAGCCTTAATGAAAGGAAGGAGCGATCCCATATTCGCTCTGTGCCCTCAGCCATCTCCCAGTTCATCCTTTAGCACCATCAACTTCCCAAGAGCAAGAGGTCCATTGATTTTCATGTAATACAAGAAAATATTACATTTGCTTAATTGTTACACAGTGAGATCATTGAACAAGAGATCAGGGCTCTATTTAATGCTGCAAGCAGCACGGAATTGCAGCAATCAATAGGGCAGTTTGTCAGAGATGTTCTCCAAGGAGCCCTGCCCATCACTGGCAGGATGGGGGGTGGTGCTGCATTTATTGGAAAACAGGTAAGCAAAGTCAGCAGTGCCCATTATCAGAAATCAAACGAGCTGCAGCTCCAATGAAGAGCTTTATTTATGGTCTGGTAATTAAAAACCATTTTATCAACCTTGTGTTGAGCCTAAACCTTTATAGCCAGGTATTGATGAGCTCTGTGGCAATGAAGGAGCAGGATTTGACTTTAAACTTATGAGCTGCAGTGAAAATCAGCTCTAGGAAAATGCTAACTGCAATTTTTCTTATTAATGAGGGCTCTTGTAATGCCATCTCTTCATCTTGGAGACATTTAACTTGTGGCAAGAATTCAAAATTTAACAGTGCAAGCACTTCTCTGATTGAAGTGTTCAGTGCTGCTTTTAGAAAAGCCACGTGTTGCTTCACTGAGTGGGAAACGCTTCTATTACCTGGAATTAAGTTTAAAAGTATTTAAATGACATTACACTGATGATAATCATTTACTGAGGAAAAGTGATTACCCTTCAAAACAGCCCCTACCCGTCTAACATTTATTTTTGGATTTATGAAAACTGGAATGACCAACTTCCATCACCAGCCGTGGCATTTGGAACTGACAGCATTAATTGCTGGCACTAAATCCCAGCACCAGCAATAGATCCTGTACAGGTCTTCCTGTTTCCATAATTCCAGATTTTCAATATCCAAAGAGTTCCCCAAAAGCATCTTCTTTTTGCCCAGGTTTCCAGCTGATAGGAAGTCATGTTGTCATTGTTTGTGCCTGAAGCTGTGCTTGGTTACACCTGGAGAAATCAGTTATTTTACATCCAAAAATCAAGATATTCTTGTAGTATTCTCCTCATTAATTAAAAACACCAGCAATTTGTCAATTACCACAGAGGACTAAACCTTTTACATTGCTTAGATTTTGTACTTACCTATAAAACAATCAAAAGAAAAATAACAACACACAGCTGGAGCTCAAGAATTGCAAAAGATACAAGCATCAAATGTATTTTGGATATTTTATTTAAATTTCATTTCAAGAACTGTGATACAGCCATTTTGCACTTCTTTTAGGGTGGGGTTGTTCTTTTTTTTCCCCAAAGGCTCTTCTAGGTGATTGTGATCACAGATTCAATCACAGTTACACCTAAGACAATTAATTCATTATGGAATACCTAGACAGGATCTACACTTGAGCAGCTTTATCTTTTCAGGGAGAAAAGATTTCTGAAAATTCACAGTTTCCTTGCCCACAGGCCACAATTCAGTTCTCCAAGTTGATAAATGCATCTCTTTAAATCATCACAGGTTTGTCCAGCAGTCCCTGACTTCCAGACATACCCTCAGAAACTCTAATTCTTCAACTTCACAGATCTCTGCAAAAATAAATCTCTCACGACCACAAAGTCCCAACAGCTTCCTGAAACAGCACAGAATGAGAACACAGTGTAAAAACCAAGTTTTTCAGTTGTTTTTAGTCAAAGGCAGCAGGTGTTTGTAGCACAGAGCCCACCAGAGGACAGATAATCAGTTCAGTACATGGCTCCTTCATCTTCTTTATTTAGAAAATAAATTGTGACTGGGCCATGGCTGGTGTGAACAGTCTCTGTGACACGGGCAAAGAACCAGGAGCCAATTCCATACAGTAAAGTTGGGATGCCTAAGGAGAGATAAAAACATGTTACACACACCACAGCGAGCCAGGGAAATCAGAGTGAGGAATGGGGACTCCAAAATGAAATGAGAGGGAAGGCATTCCTGGAAAAGCTGCCTTAGAAGAATTTTGTCTTTATTTAAATGCAGCAGTCGTTGCTTAACACCTTTCCTGTTGACACGAGGCAGGAAGCAGCAATATGCAGGAATTATTAGAAAAAGAAAACAGGATGAAAGAAGTGAAACATTGCCATGTACATGTGATTTCTACTGATTAAAATATATATCTATATATCCAAATACTAAACCCACACTATTGCAGACAATATTCTATTTATTATAAAAGGAAAAACAGAGGTGGATTTAGGCCCTGAATTCAGAAACACCAAATTTAACATGCTTGAAGCTAAGTGCTTCAAGCAGGATTCTGAGGGAAATAAATTGCCTTTTTAACCATGTTTTATAATTGTTTAAATATGCGACATGAAGAGTAGTTGTGAGAAAAATAAAGGTGTGACTGGGTGGAGGGAAAAAGAAAATCATATTTAAAGGTGCTACTAAAAAATCAATCTTTGTGATCATAACTTCTCACTGTGTAATTCTGGAAAGATCAGAAAATTAGGACCTGCACGCAAGTTTTTAAAAAAAGCCACTGAAGACTTGTGAAGTAAAGGAAATTGTGAAAAATTAAATACAAAATTAAAGAACATATCAAATGTTATGGCACTGTCACTGCTGGCATTCAAATAAGCTTCGGATTTGCAGCCAAAGTTTTGAAATTATACACTTCGAAACTTAATATGATATATTAAAATTTCTAATGTTAATAATTATATCTACTTTTATATTAATAAGGTACTGATAAAGCCTTTTTATTTTAAAGATTTATATTCCAGCAGCATATTAGGATCAAAGCAGCCTGATTATTCCTGGATCAGAATTCTTGTCCTATCAGACACTGCCTGAAAGTTTAACTTCAGGAGTGTTTAGAGGACAGAATCCAGGGCACCCGGATTTCCAGCTGGAAAACGCTCCCCACCGAAGGCTTGAGCTGTTTAAATACCGAGATATCCGATCTGTGGCTGTCCCAGGCGGGCAGAGCAGCTCGAATTGGTTCAAATCCTCTCCTGAACCAGGCTCCAGTCACGGATCTGCCCCTGCCCTGCGGCCACAGCTCGGGAATTCCTGAGCCCGGCCGGGGGGACAGGGAGAGAGGGAAAGGAGGGACACAAGTAAGGAGAGAGGGGGAAAGAGGAGGAGAAGGGAAAGGAGAGAAAGAGGAACAGGGGATAGAGAAAGAAAAGGAAAGAAAGGGGAAAGGAAAGTCAGGAACAGGGGAAAGAGAGTGGAAAGGAGAGAAAAGGGAATAGGAGATAGAGAGGGGAAAGGAAAGAAAGGGGAAAAGACAGAAAGAGAGGAACAGGAGAAACAGAGGGGAAAGGAATGAAACAGGGGAAATGGGGAAAGCAAAGAAAGACAAGGGCAAAAGGGAAAGAGAGGGAAAAGGAAAGACAGAGACGGACAGGCGAAAGAGAAGGTCAGGAGGAAAGCGAGAGGGAGAAAGAGAAGGGAAAGGAGACGGAGAGGGCTCGGGGCGGAGTTGCCCGGTCCGAGCCACCGTCCCGGCCCCTCAGGCCGCCCCTCACGGAGCCCGGCCGGACTCACCGGCGTTGAGCACCTTGAGGGCGGTGAAGAAGGCGTCCTGCAGCGCCAGGTCCTGCGGCGCGGAGCGGGAGCAGTGGTACTTGATGAAGGGGAAGCAGCCGGTGCGCAGCACCAGGTAATTGGCGCCGTCCACGGGCCAGTTGAAGTGCGAGAGGCCGAACTGGTCGTTGTGCACCGCGCTGTACTTGACGCAGAACGAGGTCCAGTGGGGCAGGCGGCGCTGCCGCAGGTGCTGGCTCAGCACCTCGGAGGCGGCGGGACGGGCCGGGGCCGGGCCCCGCCACAGCAACAGCGCCACGGCCGCGCCGTGCAGCCGCCTCAGCAGCGCCCGCATCCCGCGGGGCTCCGCGCCTGCGCCCGCTCCGCGCCTGCGCCGCCCGGGGGCGGGAACCGGCCGGGAACCCAGAGCCAATGGGCCCGGGAACGGACAGGGAATGGTACGGGAATGGGCCCGGGAACGGACAGGGAATGGAACGGGAATGGGCCCGGGAACGGACAGGGAATGGAACGGGAATGGGCCCGGGAACGGACAGGGAATGGAACGGGAATCGCCCGGGGAACCGAGCGGGACAGAGGCCCGGGAATGGAACGGGAATCTCCCGGGAATGGAGAGGGAATCGCCTCCGGGTCTGGGCCCCTCGGTTCAGGGAGATCACTGAGGGGCTGGAGCGTGTCCGGGGAAGGGAACGGAGCTGGGAAGGGGCTGGAGCCCCTAGAGCAGCTGAGGGAGCTGGGAAAGGGAGAAAAGAAGGATTAAGGGGAATTTCTGGCTCTGCACAGCTCCCTGACAGGAGGGGACATTGTCTTAAGCTGCACCAGGGGAGGCTCAGGGTGGACACCAGCAGGAATTTCCTCACAAAAAGGGTGGTCAGCCATTGGAAAGCGCTGCCCAGGGAGGTTTGGAGTCCCCATCCCTGGAGGTGTCCAAGGAATTCCTGGAGGTGGCACTCAGTGCTCTGGGCTGGGGACAAGCTGGGGGTCAGTCACAGGCTGGACTCGATGGTCTTGGAGGGCTTTTCCAACCTCAGGGATCCTGGGACTCAGTGACAGACACACCAAGGCTGAGCTGAGGGGATGGGTCACCCTGAGCCCTGCGTGGAGCAAGGGAGGAGTGGGAGAATCACAAAAAAATGGACAATTACATTTTTAGAAAAGTTTTGTTGACACCGACGTGCTGAGGGAGCACCTGCAGCATCACCCAGCTTCACCTGTGCTCAGGAGAGAATATCCCGCTGCACTGGGTTTACCCAGCAGACCTCCCTAAAATCAAGTGTCAGACCCCTTCAAAAGAAATATTTTAAAATCACAGCCTATGTTCCGTTTTTCTAATTAAAAGCTAAGGTTTTGAACCATTTAGCATTCTGATTGAGAGGGTGGAAAAAGTCCAGAAAACTGAGAAATGGAAGCATTTTTTTTCTTTCAATAATTGCAAGCAGTATCTCAAACTCAGCAATCTTAGACCATTGAGCTATCTAGTATGAACATGTTAATTAATCAATTACTACCCAACAATATGCCGTTTACTCACTATACTACATGTGTGTAGAACAAGTAATTATTAATCATCACCAGCAACAAATTTCCCCTTCAATTTCACCTCCCTATAATTAATAGAGCGTACAGTTTAGCTTTGATATCTTTCTTAGTAGTGATAACAGTGGCTGAAGATAGAAAAGTTGGAACCTTGTGCTGTGCTGAGGGGCTGAAATAAAGTATTGAACCTGAAGAGTGATGCAATGCTGTTGTATTTCATTAATTGCATTAATGAAGGTTGTCAATGATTGTAGTTCTTCATCTTTTGTTCTTCAATATAACAAAGTCTAGTATAAAATAAAACACAGAGGATCTGTACAATGTAGCAGGGGGTGCCTCAGATCTACAGTATCCCATTGTTAAGTGGATTTGATAGGAATGTTTAAGGATAGCCTTAAAAATCCAGGGATTTATTACCTTACCCTAGGTTAAGGTGGTAAATTCTCCTGATCTTGAGGTACTGGAGATCTTCCAAGAAAGAGAGAAGGTGAACGTTTCATTTCAGAAGACATCTGGAAGTGGTTGTGTTGATAAACTGCTTTTTTTCTTTTTTGCTAGGTTTGCTCCAAGTTGTGATTCTAAATGTGGAAATGTGGACTAAAAGCTTTTTTTTTTTTCCTTTTTTATCCAGGGCTTTAAACCCAACTACCTAGAACAGCAGACCCAGTTTCCAGTGTCATCAGCTCCAGGTAGCTCTTGACCTGAAGAGGTCTGTGCTACACTAAACTCTGGCTGAAACAAAATCCACCAAGTGCTGCCAGTTAAACATCTCCATTTCCAGCTCTGACTCCTGGGGAGCACAAATCCTTTATTTTAATTGTCTGCAACCTCTGCAGTTGCTGCCAAACCTGCTGTCCCTCACCTCCTTCCATGAGCATTCCTCCACTCCCTGCAGCTGAGGAAGCAGCTCCAGCTTTTGCCCAAATCTGGCATTTTTTGGGGCAGTTTCTGATGAGAAGCCACACTTGGGCCACCTTTAATCTTTTGCTTCACACTTGTTCTGTTTTCTTCTCAGCTCATGTTTGGAATTTCAGTCTACAGTTCAACAACTCTATTACCCTTTTAATGAGTGGGAATAAATAATGCAGTAGTGTGGAGAGAATTACATTCCTGACTTTTTACCAATGTTATAATTTCATTTTCAGTCTGCAGCATTGCTAAAAGAACACACATTTTTGGCACCAGCAGCATGGGAGCTGAATGTGAGACTGGATGTGAGAGCTGAATGTGAAAGCAGTTTCAATCCTTCCATCAGCTCAAGGCTCAGAAGTGTTAGTAGTAATTAAAAACTTTTTTTTTTCCCCCCTCCTCAAAATACATTTCACACTTTGCACAGGCTGAGAAATCTCTCTCACCACGGGAACTTTCAGGTCGCTTGTTTCCTGCAAAAACAGGTACAGTTTTCTTTTGTCAGGGTAGAACAAAGGCAGAAGGAAGTGCAGGTTTCATTTCCTCCTAGGACACTGCAGTCTATTAAGTGCCAGTGAACTAATGAGCCTCTCAGACCTTATGTTGTTCTGGCTTGGATCAAGGCTTCCTTTTCCTTAACCCTTTGCAAACCAGCTCAAGTGCAGCTAAATTCCACCTTGGGAAAAATCTCTGTGGCCTCTGGAGTATCCAAACCCAACACTGCACTGCTGTAGAACAGCGATAAAACCAGGAATTAAAAATACTCCTGTGGATTTTGATTTGAAGCAGGAATCGGAATTTATGCAAATGTTTTCATCTGCAATGAATTAATTCTGTGACCGAAGTAGAAAAGGTAAAAATTCCACAAAAAATAATGTTTCATGCTGAGGGATCGAAGATTTGCTGTCAGAAAAAAACTGGGTGCTGATCTCATGCAACTGCTTACTCTCATTTAGTGTTTGTGTTAAAACTGGTTTTGCCTGAGCTTTTTGGGAAGTAATTCCAAGGATACTTGCAATTCCTAGGATAACAGTCTTCATTCAATGAGATCTGCTCTTCCATAGTAAAATGTGGAATGTGTTGTCTGTTGGGATATTAATGATTTGATGGATAAAGGTAATTTTACAAATATAATATTATCCTTTAACAACAGTACACAGCAACTGTGACCAAAAGGATCACCAGTATCTAAAACACAGATGGACAGACCTGCAA
Source organism: Cyanistes caeruleus (assembly GCF_971803275.1). NCBI lineage: Eukaryota > Metazoa > Chordata > Aves > Passeriformes > Paridae > Cyanistes > Cyanistes caeruleus. The sequence continues at coordinate 1,432,143 of NC_141713.1, forward strand.
AAGTCAGGGAATTCCAGGAATCATAGTGCAAGTGGAATTCTGTTGATGAATTAGTGCTGTTACTGTTCTTCCTGATAATTTGAAAATGACCATAAAAGAACTGCTGCAAAAGTCTTTAGACAGCAGAAAAATCAGCACAACATTAGAGATGGCTCTGCAGAGGAATGTGGGATTACTGATAAAGTGGGGTTAAAATTAAGGCATTTATAGGCAAAAGAACCATAGGATAAATTTGGGTTGGGATGGACCTTAAATCTCATCCCATTCCACCCCTGAATGGGCAGGGACACCTCCCACTGTCCCAGGCTGCTCCAAGCCCCATCCAGCCTGGTCTGGGACAGTCCCAGGGATCCAGGGACAGCCCCAGCTGCTCTGGGCAGCTGTGCCAGGGTCTCACTTCCCTCCCAGGGAAGGATTCCTTCCTAATATATCAACTAACCCAAATTTCCTTCCATTTGAAGCCATTCCCCGTTGTCCTGGCACTCCAGGTCCATCTGAGCAGTCTCTCTCCATCTTTCCTGTAGCCCCTTCAGGGCTGCAGTGAGGTCACCCCAAAGTTTCTCCTCTCCAGATGAACAATCCCAGTTCTCCCAGCCTTTGCTCCCAGCAGAGCTGCTCCATCCCTCTGCTCATCCTGGTGGCCTCTGGACTGTCTCTGCCAGGTCTAACCCTGGACCTCCTTTCCTGCCTTTCAGTGTTCAGTATTTCAGCCCACAGCCTGTTGGAAAATTTGGGCTCTCAGGGCTCTTTTCAGTGGATCTCCTGCTCCGAGTGACAAAGGCAGCAGGAGCCCATTAATCAGATTTTTAACCCACATGCTGAACTTCAGGAGTGACAACAGGGACATGAGCAGCCTTAGGATGATCCTGTGCTTTTCAGCAAGAAAGGTGGGATGTTCCCACTGCCACAGCCAGGAATCACGGAGATTTTCTCTCAGTTAATGTTACTTCACGCACCAGCTCAGAAGGAAAACCAAACCTGTTCTTACAGATGAGGAAGCATTTCCAGAAGCATAAGGAATGAAGCACTTGAACATTTTCTGTTAACTATTCTTTCAGAGCATCTGCTTCCCGAGGTTTCTCTTCTTCCAATCCCAGTTTGTTTTCTGCTGTAACTCCTAGAATTGCTTCAATATCTCGAATTGCCATCTGTAACAGATTCCAGGAATACAAGTTATTTAATGGGCATTATAATGGAATCCAGCAGCCAGGGTGCACAGCTGGCAGTGCCTGCCTTGAACAGGTAACAGGGTTACACGGGACAGGATGCACCAATTAAATTTAATATTACTTTGGGGACACTTGGGGGAATTATTAGTAAATATGTACAAATCCCAGGTAACTAAAAATGCAATTTGTACTCCTAATTAACTAACAGGTGTTTTATTTCACATATGTTCACTCACAATGAAGAAAAGTTTATATTTTTCTTCAGTGGTTGCTTTTCATCCCCTCATATTGAAAAATGGGATTTTTTTTTCTTGTTGTTTATTCTGTAACAGGTTGAAATTTAATTATGTCTTCCCCAAAATCTGTCATTTCACACTCTACTTGAAAATCCAGTCAGGGTGGAAAGAATCTGCTATAAATTATGTGACATGACTGAAGATACAAATCTGACACAGCGTTCCCCTTTCACAAAACACACACAGCCAGGATCCTGGGAAGTTTTTATAAAGTTAAAGGTGATGCAGCTCAGCAAAAGAAGTCCCTGAGCAATTCTCTGGAATCCAAAATCAGCTTTGTCAGGAGGGTTTGTTCCAGGGCACGGGGTTGGATCTGTGATTGCTTTCCTGGCTGCTCTGGCAGAGAGCTGGGGGAACCTCCCCAGCGTGAGCAGCCCCTCTGCTTTGTCCTCCCCCCTCGTCCAGGGATGGGGACACTCAAAAAGCAGAGAAAATTTGGGAACAAAATCCCTTTGGGAAATGGATGGTGGGGTGAGGGATGGGAACGAATGGATTAGTGGTTGCCTGCTTAGAAGAAATCAGTGTTAATAATCCAAGCAGTTATTATCAACTGAGAAATTTGTTTCTAATTTAAGATTCTTACCTTGATGGTGTCCCTTTAAAATAAATCAGGCAATTGTGACAGAACTGTGTGAGGCAGTGCCAACAGCTCCTTTGCTCTTCCAAAGGACACTCAGGAGCATTAGATTACAAATAACTTCACGCTCAAGGATGTCTCTTTTCAAAGAAAAAGTTTCAAACTTAAATTTAACTAACGGGTTCTGTGGGAGACCGACTACACTGACCCAGACACTGTAAACCACACACAGCCAGTGATAAAAAAGGAATGGTTTAGCACTTGTTTATGATCCAGCATGAGGTATTTGCAGGCCTTGTACAGAAATTAACCAGGATCGTTAGTTAATTAACACCTCACCTTAAAATTGGTCTCGCCTTGCATATTAGGTGCTGATATTTCTTGATGGATGATGAAGAGATTGCGAGCAAAGGTCAGGAGGACCCCCTGGAGATCCTCTCCAATTGTTCTGTTAATGATATCCAAACAAATGAGTTTACCAATGATTCCCTTCACATGCTTAAAAACAATCGCCCTCTCATTTGTGCCTGCCTGGTGCTGGAATTTAATGAGGATTTTCAATCTCACAAGGTGAAAATCTTCAGGGAGATATGAAAGATGAGGCTCCATTTTAACTTGTCAACGGAAAGGATTTGTGTAATAAATAATTTTTATTAATCAACTTAGCAGAAGTAAGTAGAGAGGTTTCAGCTACTCCAAGTAAAAGGTGACTGCTGAGGTAGGACTGAGGCAGCAGCACACTTGAAACACCCACATTAGTTGGGGAAAACTGTTGCTTCAGCCTAAAATTGGGAAAGACGTTTCAGCAGGATCAACATTTCTGAGATTGTTGCAGCTTTTGAGGCTTTGGTTTCCCAGTGGTACACGCAGACTCTCCACACTTTATGGAACAGGGAATTACACTGAGGAATAATGTGCCTCATTAACTGGAATCGACCACAGATCTCTGATGGAATAAAATGGGTAATTCTCAGAGATGTTTCAGGTATTTCAGTTATTTTATAAGCTCCAGCTCCTACAATCTTGAAATTATTTCCCAATTAAGGCTATGAAATTGCACTGAAAATGTGATGGCAGACAACAGGAATCCTCTTTGCTGCAAGCTGAGTTTATTTCTTCTTGTCCTACTACCAAAAAATCAGATTTTTCCTTCCTGCAGAGGCTTCTTCTGTGCTGGGAGATCGTTAGCAGATCCCATTTCTGCCCTCCCTCTCCTCTGTAGTCTTTCCATGTCAGTCATGCTCTCCAGAGCTCTAAACATTTTCATTGCCTCCCTCTCACAGAACAGCAGGATTTCTTCCAGCATCTCCCAGGACACACATTTACTTTTTTCCACAGGATCAGGACATCATTTGATTCACAGATCCTGTTCCCAAAACCTCCTTGTTCCTCATATTCATTACTGCTCTCTAAATGTAATTTCTTCCACCTGGTTCCAACCAAACCTAATTTGATTTCTCATATTGTTCCTTCAATTTGTGGAGATCATTTTGAATTCTATTCCTGCCCTCCAGAACACTGTGCAGACACATCCAGCACTTGAAGAAGCTGTTTTGTTATCCAGGTCATTAATGAAATAGCTGCAGCATCAAAGGAATACAGAACAGGCTGAGAGCAGAACGCTTCAGCTCCTCACTTATTACATCTTATTTTGGCAGGAAACATGGGCAAGAACAATATAAAAAGGTATTAAACCTCACCCTCCTTTGCCTGGTGGAAGTCAGGTTTTTAATAATGTTGACTGGAAGAGTAAGCCTGTGCTAATCCATGGGAGAGATTGCTCCTGACAGGGAATGCAGCTCTCCTGAAGCCAATTCCAGCTGGTCCTGAGCCTGCAGTGCCACCAGCCCTTGGGCTCAGCACATTCCTGCCCTTCTTTTATTACTGAAATGCTTAAAACCACCCCAAAACTCTCCCAAAAGCCAAGCCTGGGAGAAGTCAGGGCACTTCTGTGAGCAGGAGGTGACAGTCAGGTGTTCTGGCTGTTCATTCCCTGCCTGGCCTTTGTCACTCCCTGCACACTCAGAGTGTCCCCAGGTGTTTGTCACCCTGGGTCAGGGACAGTCCACACTTACATCATTCCCAAACTGTGTCCCAGAGTGTCCCCAGGTGTTTGTCACCTCGGGTTAGGGACAGTCCACACTTACATCATTCCCAGGCTGTGTCGCTTCTGGTCTTCATACAACACAAAAACTGTTCCTTGTTTTTCCTGTTAATTAAGACAAAATTGCTTTATTTATTCCTGAAGGAGTGGTAATTGCAATAAATGTGTTACAGTACACACCCATAGCTGAGAAGGGCTGGTTTGGAATTGTGTGTAAGGAATTCTTGCTCAGTTTCAATAGATTATTGCTCCAACCTATTGCAGAGAACACAGTAAATACAGCAGAGTCTATTCCAGAGCAAATCCTTGGGTTTCAAAGCAGTAAGAGGTGGTCAAAAGTAACTTAAAAATTATCTCCTTAAACAGTTATTTTAATCAAGAAGCAAGTTAACCCCTTAAAGTCTTACACACACTTAAACTGAAAGAAAAATAGGTGTATGTGGCATTTGAGAACATGGTTTAGTGGTGAACATTGGGGTGGTGGGTTGATGGTTGAATGATCTTAAAATCCTTTTTCAACCCTAACAATTCCATGACTTATGATTTACATTGCCAGAAGTGGTTTTCTCATAAAATAATTTACAAACAAACCTTCTGCAGAAGGAATTTCACATTTTCTCATCTTTCCTGTTCATACCTGGAGGTCAAATCCAACCCCACGAGCTTTACAGGTGTGGAGGAGAAGGTTGTAGGAGATCCCTGAGAGGCTGGAATGTCTCAGCTGGCTGCTGGCCACGGCACACCGGGGGCTGCTTGGGGCAGGCTGCAGAGAACAAGCCAGCATTCCTCATTTTCACACTGCTCTGCATCAGAACCTAAATGCTAAATTACTGACTTTTCACCAGGGATGGAGGCACAGGACAAGAGGAAATGGCTTCAAACTGATAGAGAGTAGGGTAAGGTGAGATGTTGGGAGGAAATTGTTCCCTGTGAGATGGGGAGATCCTGGAATGGATTTCCCAGAGAAGCTGTGGCTGCCCCTGGATCCTTGGAAGTGTCCAAGGCCAGGTTGGACAGGGCTTGGAACAGCCTGGGATGGTGGAAGGAGTCCCTGCAATGGCAGAGGGTGGAATGGGATAAGATTAAAGTGCCTTTCAAACCCAAACCACCCTGGGATTCTGGGATTCTATAAACAGCTTTTTACCAGTGCATTCAGTGTGGAGTAAGACTCCATTTGGAGGAATTCCTGTTCCTCACAGGCTCTGCTGGACACAGACATTTCCATAAACCCCTGTGTGATAAATCAGATCCACAGAACTGCTCTTTCTGAACCACATTTTGGTGTTTTCACAGCTTCAGTGGTCACTGAGCCCCGTGAGAGCACTGAATCCAGCCTGGCCTTGGGCACTGCCAGGGATCCAGGGGCAGCCACAGCCCCTCTGGGCACCCTCACCCTGCCAGGGAGGAATTTATTCCCAATATCCCACCTGACCCTGCCCTCTCTCCCCCTTGGAAAAAGGTCAGTGCTGCATCAAATTTAAACTCTGGCTCAGGCCAGAAGAACAGAGATGTTGCTTTGAGGAGCTCTGAGCAGAGCTGTTCTAAACCAGGGCTTTCCTGGTGTTATTTTAATGTTGGACTCTTCCCTGGGAGCAGGGGCACTGCACATCAAAGCCTGTAATTTACAGTATTTCCCCTAAAATGATATTTGTTTTGACGTTGACTCATTTAAGTTGACATAGCTGAAATCCTGATCTAATACATCTCTGCCTGAAAATTAATCATGTTTATAATATTCTGAGAATTAATAACACCCATTGCTCAAGTCATTAACTTAAAAAAGGAGCTTCCAAAATCTGTTTCTCTGCAGTAGGGGACCACAAATAAATGAATGCTTGATAAAATAATCCAAGCAGCAGTTTAACAAGCGTAAACTTGAATGTGGCTGCAATAACACAGAACTATTGTTTAAGGGTTGGCATCAGGTTGATGAGGTGCTTATTTCAGCTACAAAGCATGCATACACATGCATAATGAACTGCAGGATGAATTATTAATGTGTTGCTTATTTAGCCTCATCTGTCTAGAAGATAATGTATCCTAACTATAATGAGTGATTGGTTTTGTACATAATTACAGGAGCAGCAGTATCTAGGAAATTTGTTCTTTCAAAGAAGGAGTTCTAAAAATAAAATCCTCGCACAAACTCCGGGGCTGCTCCGTTTTATCAAAATCAACCCTACCAGCATGGAGAATATCTAATAAATTAAAAGGGACAGAATCATTATTAACATCATAATTTTACACAAAGTGTTTTACTTAATCATTCATTACAGATCATGTGCAGTAAAAACATTTGTCTCTTGGTTTGTTTCTTTTTCTCTTTTCCTGGGAGACTGCAGTCTTGTAGTTAACTCTTTAGGAGATAAAAATCGAAGAAATACAGAAAGAATTAAAAATAAAGCATATAATGACAATTTATGTTCATTCTGACAGAATTTTAATTAAAAAAAAAAAGTTGCTACTCGATTACTTTTCATTTCTAAAACTTGGACTACAGGGACTAATCAGATGTAATTTACTTCTCTCCAACTAAAAGTGGTTGCTTGACGAGAACAATGGATCAAGAGCTCGTTAACCTCTAAATTACAGCTCCATGACATTTTTGGAATGGTGATACATTCCCTCCTCTATGGATGGAAAAAAGGGAGATGTGAATCTTCTGTCAAAATATGGCAAACAGCTTTTGTTCTCTATCCCTATGTGTATGTACACAGACATACACTTCTTATGCTGACTTTTCTAAAGACCTTTCTTCCCATTTTATAGAACCCCAGAATATTTGGGTTGGAAGGGATCTTAAAGCCCATCCCATTCCATGCCCAAGCCGTGGCAGGGACACCTTCCACTATCCCAAGGTGCTCCAAACCCTGTTCAACCTGCCCTTGGACACTTCCAGGGATGGGATTGTTCCACTTTAACTCCTACTGTGCTGTTATCCCATGGCTTTATTAACCTGAATAAAGGTAAAATCCAAGAGTAGCAGCTTAAAACCTGAAGGGATCAGATTCAGCTCCTCTAGAGCAGATGAACTGGCTGTTCCATGCAGGATTATATTTGGGACCACATCACTGCTTACAGGTTTTGTCCCCTCGTGCTGAAGCTGTTGGCTTTTGCTCTCCTTTGATCCCAGAGGTCCTTGCAGGCCACAATCCAGATTTCCATCTGTCAGGTACAACAGGAGCCGAGTCAGGGCCAGCTGGTCACTGTAGCAAAGGTCAAGGTCTGTTGCCCACACCTAATCAAAACAAAGAGGGACATCCAAGTAAGTTAAAAAGAACAACAAGAACAGTACAATTCAGCAGTTGTGAAGGAACATCTCTGCCTTTTTTTTTTTGTCCTGTGTGTTGGCATTCCTGCTTTTGGCTTCCTGGTGCTGGAGCAGGGCTGGCAGTGATGAAGATGTGAGGAAGGAATTCCTGGTGGGAAGGGAGGTGAGGCCCTGGCACAGGGTGCCCAGAGCAGCTGGGGCTGCCCCTGGATCCCTGGGAGTGTCCAAAGCCAGGCTAGATGGAGCTTGGAGCAGCCTGGGACAGTGGAAGGTGTCCCTGTCCCTGGCAGGGGTGGCACTGGATGGGTTTTAAGGTCCCTTCCCACCCAAACCATTCTGGGATTCTGTGATTCCACAAACCACTTCCAAACAGGAGCAAGCAGAACTCTTCTGTAAATTCAGAAATAATTTCTCAGGCAGGACTCACGAGGCTGAGGGAAGCACTGTGGATTGCTTCTGCAAGGCTCCTCCACCCCAATAACCAGAGCTTGGTTTTCCCAGAGGTTTTTCCCACTTAAAAAAACCCCTGTGCCTTCCCTGCCAGTGAGCAACGTTCCCACCACCAAGATCTGCCCTACAGAGGACCCCTTAAAACAAATCTCCCCGTGAACAACTTGCCTCAGCCCTGGAATGGTAAATGGACTCATTATAAGGATATTAAGGGGTCAGGCAGCCAAGGCCTCTTGGAAAACTGGAGTCAATTTCAGAATCATATGCACAGAGTAATGCCCTTTGGATAATGGGGAATAAATCACCCCAGTAACAGTTGTTAATGTCTAACTGCCAAGTATCTGTTGCTGTATTAAATATCCTATTTGTCAACTTAAATATTTCCTGCTGCACGGTCTAAAATGCAAATTGGATGCTAATGGCTGCCTTTACTTAGTAATAGGGGAATGTTCCCCAATTATAATACTTAATTTTCTTCAATAATTTATTGTTTAGCATCACTTCTGCAAGACAGGAAGAACTTTGCTGTCCATTTCTCCTTTTCTAGTGTGTGCTAGCCTTTTCAACGAGCCAAATAATAATTAGAAACTATTCATATGGTGGGAGCATTCCATTAATTTTGATAAATATTATTAACAAATCTGTTGTTGCCAATGGGTCCTAGATCTTATCTGAGCTGGGTTTTACATTCCCAGTTAAAACTTTGCCCTCAGAAGGAAGTGGCAGAGCTGCCTGAGGGAAACAGGGACTGAAAATCTTTGGTATCTGAGGGCTGTTCACTGGCTCCAAGTGAAGTGTTTGCTCCTAATCCAGACCCTGATATTACACCTGACCTCAAAATCCACACCAGGAAGCTTTGCTGGGCACAAACTGAGCTGCAGGAGGCAAGCTGGACTGAAGGGGGACTGTAAAAAAAGGTTAAGCAAAAACATCCCTGCAGCTGAAGTGAGTCCCAGAGCAAAATGCTCTGAGGCTGAGGATTTAACAGCAGATAAAACATTTAAAAAGCAGCCTGGCAAAGCTAAGCAGCCATCAGCAATGGATAAATTCATTCCACCCTCCCAGGGATTCACACAAACCCCACCAGGTGTGGGGCAGCACCAGCGTTGTGCAGGAGTTCCTCCCCAGATCCCACCTGGACAGTACCTACAATTAAAACACGTGCTAGTGGCATTGTTTTAATTTCAGATGTAGAGAGAAACCCATTAATTACTTGTGTGATCCTTTTCACATCATCTAAACAAAGCCCCAGCATGCCAGCCTGGCTCCAGTGCCCGCTGGCACGTGCCCAGGAGCTGCTCTGGGAAGGACAGGAGCTCTCCTGGATCTCCTGCTCCAGGGAATGGCTCCAGCTTGCCCAAGGAAGGGGCTGGGAGAGCAGGGAAGAACAGAAAAAGCTTTTAGCAGGGCAACTTTAATGCTGGAAATCACCAGATTGACCAAATACTGGTTTAGGGTGTTTCTCTTTGCTTCCAGAGGGGACTAAATAGCTTTTGGACATGGTTTCATCATCTCAGCCCAATTTCTGCTGCTGCCTACAAAATGAAGAGTTTGGATCTCCAGGGGGGATGAAGGAAGGTGTCCATCCCCTCCCCTGCTGTAACAAGGGAGAGCTCCAAAACCTCCTTAAGCTTCATGTTCTCCTTAGCTAAAGTCATTGTAATATTTTACATTTTCCAGTGTAAGGTGTGAGGAGGAGGAGCAGGAAGAATAGGAGGAAGGCAAACATGGCTGGAAGCCACCTGTCCACCTCCTTTCATCCCTGAGCCTGGGGCTGAACCACCCCTGTTGGAAGTGAGAGCAGCCAAATGGTCACTCCTTGGTGCCAGCTGGGATCACCCCCAAGGATGGTTTTCCTGGCTCAGGACTCTCCGAGAACACTTTGATTGTGGCCACGTCCCCTCCTGCCCTGGATGTGTCCCAGAACATCCCTAAGGTGGGGGAGAAAGGAAGAAGGATCAGATGGCACAAGATTTTCCAGCTTTTTCCTAGCAGGGGATTCCCTTTTGCCATGGAAACACAAAAATGCCCTTTAAATCTCCTTTGTGCTGCTACAGAAATGGGAGAACACAGGGCCTGGACAAGGGGTCTGACCAGATAAATCATCCCCTCCAGTAAATCAGGAGCTCTTAGGAGATGACCTGTGCAAAGGTGAAGTTGAAGTTAAGGATAATAAAATCCTACAGATTATTCCCCATTTTCTGAGCACATACAATAAGGGCACAGATGTAATTGTACATATTTATGATTGGAGGTGTAAAACCCTGATAGGGTGCATGGAAAAATTAGCAGAACACAAGGAACACAATTTTCATCTGAAATGTGGGGATTTTCAGAATTTATGTTCAGAAATTGAACAGAACAGTCCAGAACTGATACTTGATTATCAAAGTTCAAAGGCAGGGGGTAGAGGCAGTAGTTAAGATCTTAAATCGATTTAAGACTGGTTTTAGGTCAAGCTAAGCAGAGAACAGATTAGGACTCTCCAGAATCCCACCAATGGAAAAAATAATAGAAATACATCCTACAAGACTTGCTGGCTGTTTATCCAAGGAAATATTTGCTTCCAGGGGATTCTCCTTTGGCACACACAGCTTCAGAGACAGCGCTTCATGGTGAAGACATCTCCAGTGAATAAAGTCACAATTATGCTGGAATTCTTTACAGCTTCCATAAAAACGCTTCAGCTTTAGAATGTAAACTTGAGAAGGGAAGGAAACATAAATTCTTAAAGAGTTACTAAATTACAGCTCGGCTCTCTCCCGTTTAACTGTTTTGTCTGCAGCTGGTATCGACGGCTGCGTTATTGTAAAGAGCTCCCGTGCTATTTTTAAAGAAGTGCTTGAATGATACTGTAAAAATGTCAATTAGTAAAATATTAATGCAATGGGGCGTTGGAAAGAGAGTGGCTTTTACGACTTTTAAAATCTGCAGGAGAATTGATTGGGGCGGTGCTGGCAGGCTCTCATCCGGCTGCCATCTCGTGGCAGCTGCTGGGATGGGCTGGGGCTCACCCAAAAACTTCAGTTTTAGGGCTCTGCAACTCCTCTGTCCTGCTGGATATAAGGTTGGGAGATGGCTGATGACAACAACGTGGCTCTTGTTGGAAAAAAAAAAAACCAACATAAAAAATGTTCCATTGTCAGGAGAGATCTTCGGACACGTGTGGGAATTGTTTATCCAATGTTCCCTCATTAGTGCTGGGAAAGGCTGGGGCTGTGTATAACCTGTCAGACCCATGGAAAAGGTGGATTAGGATCCTACTCCTCCAAAGTATTATGTAAGGAAGTTGATGTGTTGAAACATTCCCACTCAATCCAGTGGATTTATCTGGGTGCAGCTCCCAGCTGGGATCTGACGCTCAGCACTGGGCAGGATTTCACTCTGGTTTCACTCACATTTCCAAAACTTTGCTTGGAATGATCATCTTGGAAAATAAAGTGGGAATCAGGAGTGATTCACTCCAAATTACGCTTTTCCACTTCTTCCCCAAGACACTGAAAACATCATCTCCATCTCCCTTCCCCTCAGGATGAAGGCACAGTTGTAACTGAGATGGAAACAAATTCCTGAGGAAAACAGGGAATTATGAGGAGTCCCAGCTTTCCCTGCCCCTTGGATCTCTTGGTTCCCACTGAGCTGTGTGACAACACACATTCCTTATCCATCCTTTCCTCCAAAGATCACTATTTTCTGTAAAACACGCTTGGGAAGAATTCCTGAGTATCCTGTACTTCCAGGAAAATGCATCTGATTCTCCCACCTAAAGCATTTGAGTGGACACTTGTGAAACGAGTGAGCAAATGTTCCAAGGGTCTGAAAGGATTTCTTGTTTGCCAAGAAATGGTGCTTTCAGGAACATGGGCCTTTGTGTGATCTCTCTCTCCCAAGACAGATGGCCTTGTTAATTGCCTCCACATCCAGTTAAATTTAAAAACCTGTGCTTAAATAATGTTAAAGTTGTGGTACATGCTGATAAACACAGGAAATGTTAAGGTAAAAATCAGCTGGGAAAAAGGGAAGAAAACCAAGATGGAACAGACAGGAATTCTAGGAAGACACAAGAATCACTAAATGATTTAATGTGTCCTTGTTTGTACCAGGAAGTATCACAACAATTAATAATCCAGGAAGCATTCCTGCATTTCAGTTACCTCCTGGCTTGAGTGAAGCAATTGGCAAAACTCCCATGGACTTCTGTGGGTGAGAATGTCATCCCTTAATCTTTTTAAAGCAATTTCCATGGAACTTATCCAATATGGCTTATCCAGAGTTCTGATTATGATGCCTGTGTACATCCATTTTGGGAGTCAAATATAGCTGGCATGGGAATTCCAGAGCTCACAAACCACTGTGCCCTGGCACAGGGTGCACAGAGAAGCTGTGGCTGCCCCTGGGATCCCTGGAAGTGCCCAAGGCCAAGCTGGAAGGAGTTTGGAGAAAGCTGGGATAGTGGGAGGTGTTAGAATGAGGGGTTGGAATGAGATTATTTGTAAGGTTCCTTCCTACCCAAAGTATTCCATGATTCCATGATTATTCTCATTCTCTGGTGCACCACAGCCACCCTGCAGTGCTGTCAGTTACCAAAAATCTGAAAGTTCCCCAGTTCCCCACAGCCTTAAAATTCCCTTTTACACTGAGGTGTCCTCAGTGAAGATTCCAGAAGAAAACAATGTCAGGAAGGTGAAAAACAATGAGATGCATCAGGTCTGCATCTGAGGCTGTTAGAACACCCCATGTGCTTTCCTCAGCTCACACGCCCCAGAGTTTGGAAACTGTTTGCTCCAAAGGACAAAGCTTTCTCCTGATATTTTCTGGAGTTCCATAGGAAAGTTGGAATTTCTCCATCTCAGGGAGACAGGGTGAGGTAACAAACCTGCCCCACTCACCTGCTGCTCCCTGGTTTGAGGATGGGTGAAAGCCACAAAGTCCACGGAGAAGTAGCCCAGCACTCCTTTGGATTTACAGGCCTCCCCAATTTTCAAGCAGAGCACTCCAAGAACCTCTGGATCCACGGAACGCTGTGGGATGGTGGTGCCTGAAGATCTGAGGGGCCCCTCAGCGTGGAGCTGATCTCCAGATGACAGCAGTGTCACCTCCCCCGTTGGCTCTATCAGCAGATCCACCGTCAGGTTGGTGACGCTGGCCGAGAACGGGAAGGCTTCGATCACTCCGCCTGGAAAGGAATTTTCCTGGAATCAAATCCACAAGTGCTGCCCTTTGGAGTGCACAGGATGGAGCCACCAGCTCCAGCGGGGATTGGACACACAGCAAATAAATCAGTGGAATGGGAGCAGCAGAGCCAGAATCATGGATCTCTTGGAGGAGAAAGGAGTTTAATTAGAGGCTTTTCAATCCCACTCCAAACTGGATAAATCCCACAGCTGACTGGAGAAACAGGCTCTGGGATAGCAGGAGTGAATCCAGCTCAACACCAGGCCCACAACAGCTGGGAAATGCAATGTTGGGATTGGAGGGAGCTGTAACTCCTGCTGTGAGCTCATCTTGGAGACTCCCATCCATGTAATGGTCTTAGATAAGAGTCTGCCTGTGGCATTCACCCACAAGAGGAATTTGGCATGGAAATAACAACTTCCAGCATGGTTTTCCATAGGAAAACCACCAAGATTTGGCATTCTGGATTTGCCTTTTCATTGCATATAATGCCATAACCCAATTTGTTGGGATAAACTGCTATGTAATAAAATTGGTACTAGATGTGTTAAGCGGCATTATTTAAAAAGAAAAATATCTTCAAGACTTTGACTCATCCGTGTCTCTTCCATAAAGAAATCTATATATTAAATATTCTCACATTTACCTCACGTGCTGGAATTGCCTAAAACCTTTCCCCAAATGCGACAGCCTTTAGTGCAGCACCCAAGGATTAAGGATCTGGTGTTTATGGATTCAGAACCCAGGATTAATATGGATTAAAAGCTTGGATAGGACAAATGAATGATAGAACAGTGGCCTATAATTCATTGGTAAATGAACATTTGAAGCGTAATGGAGAAATAAAAGGAGATAAATATTTAAATGGGCCCAAGACTAACAAGAATATGGCAGACAATATGGCATAATTACTCCTTCTAACACTTCCCAGCGACTTTGCAGTCTTATTTACCTTGAGTAAGAAATGTTTGGAGGAATTTTTCCCATGTAGGGAATCGTTTCTCATTGACTGGCTGTACGTGCTGTGCTAAAAGGCCCGGCAGCTCCTGGGAGATCTTCACCAAAGCTAGCTCCTGCAGAAACAAATTAAATAGAACCACAAGCAATTTTACTACAGAAATGAAAACTGCTTGTGGGGTGATTAAAAACCAGGCCTCCAACAGGCAAAAAAAAAAAAAAAAAATGTGGTTACTGTTTACCCACAGTCAGGAAGCCTTTTTTAATTTTTCTACTTGCTCTTCTTCCCTCCTCCTGCAAACTGTCCTTCTCTGAAAGCCAATCTCCCCCTCAAGCACAGCACCTCTTGCATTATAATTTATATCAATAATTGGATCTGGCATCTGAAAATGCCAGGTACTTGGTAACTGCTTTGGGATCAATAGCAGCAGTCAATAACTTGTACATTGCTTGTATTTCGAAGCAGCATATTGAAATAGTCACATATGCCAGCAATAGTTTTGCTGGTTCTGTGTTGAAGCTCTTTATCAACCCAAATACGCTTTAGTTAGGAAAAAAAAATTAGGAATAATCAAGCAAAAGCATTTCTAAAGCAGGAGATATCCTTTTAAATCTGTAAAATATCTGTAGCAAACTCCCAAGTGCCTGTGTCTTTGGTGGAATTTGATTAGTCACTCCACAGCTAAAGCAGCTTTTTTCCTAGTTTTAAATTCTTTATTATCACACACACAGCCCAGCCCCATTAAATACAGCAAGTAACTGCTCTGCTTTTACTGCTCCCCAAAGTCCCAGAAGAACAGGAGCATATAAAGTGCAAGGACCCTGACTGGATTGCTTCAGGCTCCTTTTCTTGCTGCTTCATGAGCCTCCCCCTGCTCCCCTGGGGCTCTTTCCTCTGTTTTCCATCCTCTCTCCTCAGCACCCCATGCTGCAGAAATGACCAACCCTCCTCTGATCCTGCCAACGTCCTCAGCCACAATCACTTCATCTCAGGCTCTGGAGGAACATGAGGAAACCTCATGGCTGACAGCTAAGAATAGCAAGTAAAAAATTAAAGCTGTTTTTCCGGAGCAGTGAGTTTGTAGAGATGGGCTTTGTCACGGAGCACATGATGTAAAGTAACCAAAAATGCAAATTCCGAATGACTTGGCTGTGATTTGCCTACCAGAACGAGGAGGATGGAGAAATGATTAGAATCACTGGATGGTTTGGGTGGGAAGGGAACTCAAATCCCATCCAGTTCCACCCCTGCAATGGGCAGGGACACCTCCCTATCCCAGGCTGCTCCACCCAACCATGGACATTCCCAGGGATCCAAGGGCAGCCACAGCTTCTCTGGACAATTGGGGAATCTGGGATTAACTCTGCATGCAGTAGAGCTGGATGAACCCTGGTCCTGCCTGCAGCCACCCTGAGACTTCAGGAAAGGGATTTTCCATCTGTGCCTCAGCTGCCCAGCCATGGAAGGGGGATAGTTGCTGTCCCTGCCTCACATGGAATTGAGGAAAAAATGCCTTAAAAATATTGAGGTGCTTAGATGGTGATGCTGATATGGGATATGTGGGCTCCTATCATATAATAAGTAGAAAAGGATGTTCTTGACTTAAAAAATATCACCAAAAGGGGGGTTAAAAATGGTTTTAGTCAGTAAATCAATATACTAAGCAGCACAACCTCATGGCAAAAACAAAGGAGCACATAAAACATGAGATCCAAGCTCAGAATTTACCCAGAAACAAAGGAGCACATAAAACATGAGATCCAAGCTCAGAATTTACCCAACTTCCGTATTTACCCTGCTGATTTCCTTAGGATCTGAAGGAGGAATTTTGGTTTTGGATGGTTCAGCTGACTGGAACAGCAGAGCAGTGAGCAAATATCCATTGGCCTTGTGTGGGTTTGTGTTTGTGCTGAATTATTGCTGAGCCAACAAGGCACAGGCTGAGGTGGCTCGTGAAAATCACCGTGGCTTTGGAGAGAGGATGTGAGCCATGATGGATGTGCTGGAATTGCTGCCCCACAAATCAGTTCACAGCTGGCAGTGCATCCAGCAACACCTCTGTCACTCCCATCTCATCCCTGAGACCTGCTGACTTGGGGTATTGAGCAATTTCAACAGAAATATAAAAACAAACAAAGCAAGAGGTGTGCGGTGGCTGCCTGGAAGATTTTGATAAATCACAGGGGGTGAAAACCAGGAATGTCTGTTGGATGTGGAGGCATTTGGGAGTGCTGTGCCCAGGTTTGTGTGAGTAACAAACTGGGACACAGATTTCCAGTGCAACAATTCCGAGCTGTCTCTTGGAGCTGGAGGATGGCGCGTGGCTGTGGAAGAAACCTCCCCAACCTGGCTGCAAAAACAGGCAGAACTTCCAGGGGACTTTTCCTCTGCCTTTTCCAAGTTCTTCTTGCACATCTAAGGTGATGGATAATAAATCATGGAATCCTGGAGTGGTTTGGGTTGGGAGGGAACTTAAATCCCATCCCATTCCACCCCTTTCATGGGCTGGGACGCCTGCCACTATCCCAGGCTCCAACCTGGCCTTGGACACTTGCAGGGATGCAGGGGCAGCCCCAGCGCTGGTGACTCTGGAGGATGTGAGCACCAAACCCGGCTGTCTGACACAAACAAAGCAGGATTTTAAACAAATAATCAATTGAGGGAAATCTGGCACACTCCCCTGGAGCTCCAAGCACACGTGGCAGGGCTTTGAACACTGCCTGGGCTATCGGGGTGCTCACAGGAGGGAGTCACCCTTTAAGGATCGGCACCTGGAATTCTGGCTGGAGGGGTTTTTTTGCAACTGTAAGCTCTAAAAAGGCAATAATCCTGATTATAGGGAGTTTTAGTAGGAAAATTCAAGCCTGGATCCAACATTCACTCACGAAGTCAAACCTTTTAAAAGGATCAGTGCTCAGCTGGCTAATTTCATTTAAATTGGAGAGCATCTCCAGCAGAGCCTACCAATGTTTTATCTCTTGATGTGGTCCAAAACAATCCAGGACCACAGGCTCAGCTGAAACAGGGAGCATTTGTTCAAATCTTGCAGCTGATGTTTCTATGCAGAGAAATGAGCAGCCCTAATATTCTTTACATCATGTAGAAATCTTTACATCTCTCCAAATTGGTTTTGCACCCTTTTATAACAATGAAGAAGCACCAAAAAAAAAAAAAATTAAAAAAATTACAACTTTTTCCCACTAAATGAGAAATCATTTCTCACCCTTCTGCAAGATGAATTTTGAAAGGTTTTCTTAGGCAGTTGCAACAAAAAATTAGGATCAAGCGTGGCAGATGTTGAAGGCAGTGGTAGGAAATCTGCTGGAGACAGATCAGTCAGCAAAGAAAAGCCTGTTGAGAAGAGAAATAAATAAATAGGAAGAAGAAATAGAAACAGGAAGAAAGATCTGGGGCAAGAAAGAGGCTACAGAGCAGAATGTGTAAGACCCAGGGCTTTTTAGCTAAAAATCAGACGGAAAGGAAATTATTTAGACCTTGCAAGCAAATAGAGTGAAGAAAGGAACTCCAAGTAAGTAAAGCTGAGGGGGCCAAAGAGGAATAAAATCAGCAGAGAGCTCCTGAGCAATACAAAGTGCCACGACTCTGCTGCAGTCAGTGGAGCTGTGGCAATTTTTGCCACTTGGATGACACAATGACAATTCCTACCATTTATAAGTACATCCTTTCTCTTGTGATCAGTGGAGCTGGGATAAGTTGTTCCAGTCTGGATGGGAAGTGGTCCAGCCCAGCTCGTTCTGATGTTCTCAGTGACACAGAAACCATGGAAGAAGCCAGTGACTGCTGCCCAAATAACTGCCATTACTTCCTATTTTGCAAATTAAACTGAATGGACACTTATTTCCTAATTCAGATAGGTCCACCCTGGCCAGAAGCACAAAGTACCACAGTGAACAGAATAAATGAAGAGGTCTATAAAACTGGGAATGGCTTTGGAAGCGACACACTGAGCACCCCTCTATCTATCTTAAAGTTTGTCACCTGATTTAAAGCCTGGGCTTTTCACTGTTAACTGCAAATTTTAAAATTAAAAAAGTGCCAATTTTGCCTTCCCCAGAGCTGGAAAGGCATGTTCTGAGCTCAGGTCCCATCATGGCAAACAGCCGTCATTACCGCCTCACACAAATGTTTTTCCTATGTAAAATTGCTTTGTAAAATATTTGCTCCATCTGCTGAAAGGAGCAAAGACAATTTTCCCTGATAGCTAATGGCCCATTTCAGCTGCCTGGCATTGAGTGGGATGCTGAACACAGAGCCCAGAATCCTGCACTTCCCTGGGCTCATCCTCGCTCGGAGCCGGACACGGGGCCGGGATTGCTCCCACTCGAGGGGTTTTTGTGGGGCTGAGGCACATCTGCCACGCTTCAATAAACCCCACAAACAGCCCCTTCCCACACTCCCAGAACAAGGAGCTGAGTTCCCTTTCAAATCTCCAGCCCTTCAAGTGCTGTTCCTTTTTTCACACCACATGGGGCCACGTTTCTCCGGCCGGGCTGGCGCTGCCGCTCCGCGCGCTGAGGGTTTCGGTACAGAAAGATCAAGCGCTTCTTTCAATTCTAAATTCAACTACAGACACACAAAAACCACACAAAACCCCCCCTGCCCTGCTCCAAACCCCCTCCCAAGTGCTCCTCTCATTGTGCACTTTCCTATTTACCATCCATTGAAAAGCACATGTTTACATTGTGCCCTGAACTACTTCAACATCTGCTAACAGACCAATAAAAAATAAATAAACCAGGATTGTTTAGGAAGAGAGATCCTTCCTATTTCCTGCAAACACTCCGAAGCTGGCAGCAGCAATTTGCTGCCAGATCCCTGCTCAGAAAACAATCTATGCAGGGAAATCAAAGATCAAATGTGTGCTGCCAAAAATCAGCCAGAAAAAGGATCTTCGAAGTGCCGTGAACTCCTCAAAGAATTCTGCTTGCTTATCCACTGAATGGTAATTTAGGATTAGGATAATTTTCTTTGTTAGTTTGCTTTCTAATCCAAATAAATCTTCCAAACTGTCTCTTTTGCAAGGTGCATCCTGCATGTTCAAGGTTGCCCACATCTTCCTTCAGAGCGAAGAAAACGTAATTGTTGTGATCTTCAAAAATCTCTCATAAACAACAATCACATATTTATTTCAAAGGCAGCATCTGGAAGTTCAGGACATTGGGATGTTAATTCTCATACAAAATGAGATCATTTTCCTGTATTTTAGTGAGATTTCTGCAAGTGCACAACCAATTCTGATGCCCTCAGACGAAAATTATTTTCCCAATTAATTGAGTTTTCTCTATTTCAATCTCTATAAATTCGCTACACTTCTGTGACTTGCTCTCCTTTCTGGTTTGTATATGTAAACAAAATATTCTAATGAATTCCAAAAATGTGGTTTCAGAAAGAAAAAAAACCTTGTACAGAAAACCCACAGTCACTTCCCAGGAATTTTATGGAAATTGCTGTAATGTTACAGGAATTGTCAGACAAAACCTGCATTGTTTTTCACAAACAACACACACTTAAACTCCTTTTTATTCCCAGAGTTGCCTATGTGTTACTTTTTGGATTTTAGCAAAACAAACATTTTTAAAATAATCCAAGCAGGCATTTTATTGGCTGCACCAACATTAAGGCATTTCAGATTTCTTTAGTGCTCTTGCTTTATCCTCTCCTTCCCCACTGTTATTGCTACAAACTGGCACTTAAATTCAATTGATTCAAAATATTCTGGATCCATATGGCCTCAAACCCTGGAGCTGAAGTTCTGATATTGCCTCACTGCTGTTTTCTAGCATTTGCCTCTCCTCCAGTCCCCAGATGGTGGAAGTAACATTTAAACCTCCTTTTCCTCTGCCTTGTACAATAGACCTTGGCACCATTTCAACTGTTTACTCCGGTAATTAACAGCACTGATACCACAACAATTACAACTCCTACAATCTTAGCACAATAATGCTATGAATTAGTGAGAGCTAATGGCTGGAAGGTATAGTGGTTCCAGACTGCGAGATCTGTGCATTTTTCGAATAAAATAAAAGGTAGGAACAGCACGCTGGCGGTAGACAATGATTACCTAGTAATTAGTTTACACAAAGCTTCCTATTTAATGGCAAAACGCTGTAATTAACGCGTGACAGAAAATCAAAGGGTACTTTGTAAGCATATGAAAAATTAACACTGCAGGCCTATAGCTTTATGTACTGATTAGGAGCATATTAAATCAATAGGACACACAGCCCAACAGCTTGCAGAGCCCCTGCTTGTGGTTTAGAGATGATATCTCGGATTTCACCAAGCCCAGGGATGTAATTCCGCTTTATTTCACCTCAGATTTCCTCATCACACGCAGATAATCTTAATAAATAGGAATTGTTTGCAGGTTCGATGAATATTTTAATTATTTAGAATAATTGTTGTGCTCACACTAAGAAACCTCTGGCACTGCTCCTTTCCACCATTGATCTCTTCCTGAAGTCTTTGGGCTCCTTTTCTTTCCCTGTTAAACATGTTATCGGTTAGAAGGAAAGCTAAAATGCTGGAAATGCATTTTCTGGGGATCTGTCAGAGTTTCTGGCCCTCTTCAGGCTGGAAAAATACCACACCTGCAATTCCACGTGCACAAGCAGCTCCTTCAGAACCCCCTCCGTGGGCTTTAGGTGTTACATTAAGATCAATTAATAAAAAAAATCAGGAAAAAAGCAGTGCTAGGAAGCTCTGTGTTCAAAGGAGGTCAGAAAGGAGGGTGCTGGCAGTGGCAGGTTTCTGAAATTACATTTTTGATGGATTGGTTTTATCCTGATTTGTTTGCAAACACATCCTACTCTGAATTCCTGAACTCAGTAAAGAAATAAGGTGTGGAAACTCCAGGTGTGCTGTAGTTTGTGGAATTCATCCAAGCACGACACAATCTGCTCCCCACTACTCCTGATCTCCAGCTAATCCCAAAATTCATCTATTACTTAGTACAGGACTTTTAAAAGCTGACAAAAAAATGGTTCATTTAAAGGAACATCCAACATTTTGCATCCCTATTTTCCAACAGCAATCAATGCCAAGTCCTGCGAGCCGCATCCCAATCTTGTTTTAGGTGATTCAGGCCAAAAGTTGTTCAGATTTGTCACCTTTTGAAAAGATTCTGATTTTCTCATTGTAATAAATTAATTGAATTGCAGCCTGTAAGGAAAAGAAACTGAGACAAAAAGTTTTGACTCAACTGGAGGAGTAAAATCCAAATATTTTTTCTAGTAGAGGCTGCCCAAGAGCATGAAATTCTTTTTTTTTTTTTTTTCCCTTTATGACAGATATTTAATGGAGAGTTTTGGGATGGTTTTGTAGTTACCACCAGTCTTAAGGGCTTATTCAGAGAGTATTTGTTGCTTGTTCTTCTGTGTCTTGTTCTATCCCTAGATTTTCAGCTCTTCTTTATCCCTTTTTTTCTTCAGCCTGATCTTTGTTATTTTCAGACTTGCTGCTAGATAAACTCACATCATGATGTTGGTCCTGGTGGTTAATTAAGTCACAGGGTAATAAAAGATAATTCTAAAATTAATTTCAGTAGTAATTTAATCTAGTGATTTACTACAGCTCCATAGTTATACAAGAGGATGGGATCCTACAGTTCTGTGTTATTTATATAAAAGGGAATGGTTAAAAGGGAAAAAAAAAGGCAATGCCAACAGGAAGGTGATGTTCTCTTTGCCCTAAGAGGGAAGAGTTTTGGGAGTTTGAGTTCTAAGAAAAAGGAAAATATGAAGACAGAGTGAGCATGATCAATCCTTGGATACTCTCACAGCTCCAACAAGATGGAATCCCTCTAAACCAGAGATTGTGAAAGCAATAATGAGAATTTTCCATGAATTTAGAGCCTCCCACCAAGGGTCCATAAAAGTTTGGGTGAGATTTTTGAGTCTGAGCTGCTGACTTTGAGCTGGAGTGAGATGCCCATATATTATATAAAAATATATGTATAATATTCATATAATATACCACATATTAATAAGGATTATGGATGTCTTTATCTAGATATTCCAAACAATTATTCACATATTCTTACAGCAGCAAAAACACTTTTTGTGCTATGCATGGATTGACTGAAGCTTGAATTAGTACAGAAAACCTGCAGATGTTAAAAATTAATTTGTTTGCTCCCTACAATCATCATTTACCCTACAAAAAACAATTAAACTGATAAGGACACTCAGTATTTATTCATTTTTTTATGCACAACTAGGGCTGGACCCTGATGTTCTTTTCCACATTGGAAGATGTCTCCACAACCAACCCCACAAAGTTCCAAATGTTCTCTGGACATTGAACCATTGGATTCTGGGCCTCAGGATGAAATTTCTCTGCTGACAAGACTTGAGCAATGCATAGGAGGCTGATGGACTTCGAGACATTTTGCAGTTTATGAATTCAACCCTTCCTGCAGCTGCAAATTAATTGTTCAGATAACTCAGAGACTGCATTAAGTTAACAAAGTGAAATCCATCCATAATCTTGTCATGCATTTGGGTCTGCCCCAATGTTGTATTTGCAACGAGGAATCTAAAATCAGCCTTGTTTTTAGCTGGAATAGATTTTTACACAGTTCAAACTCACCAAGTCCATTATTTTTAATCTGTTGCCTACTCCACGCCACTGAGGAAAATCTGGGTGGCGTGTCTTGAACTGCTATGCAAATGATGCTATTTGTAAGTATTACCATAATTTAGTGCTTACAGTCATGTTCTCATTTCTAATAATTCCACCAGAATGGAGAAGCTTTTCACTGTGCTCCTAGCCTGCAGGATAGTCTTTCATCAAGAAGCTGAATTTTTTAATAACCTGCCAGCATCCGTTTGTGTGTGGCAGGCGCCGCCGTGACACGACGTCTTCATTATCAAAGGAACCAGGTCCCCACACTGCAGCAGGACATTAAAGCACAAACTCCTGCTTTGATGTTTAAATGTGGATCATTACAATGGTGTTCCCTGACAAAGGAGCGTTTTAATCCTCTGCTCTCCCTGCTGAGGCTCGGGGAGGCTGCAATTCCTTATTTCAAAAGAGGGTAAACGTGGAAGGCAGGGAAATTTGAGAGAACGTTCAAGGTGTTCAAAACAGCAGCGAGTTCCACGCTTTGGAATCACAGAAAGGTTTGGATTGGGAGGGATTTTCAGGCTCATCCCATTCCACCCTGCCATGGGCAGGGACACCTTCCATTATCCCAGGCTGCTCCAAGCCCCATCCAGCCTTGGATGCTCCCAGGGATCAGGAACCCAGAGCTTCCCTGGACAACACTTTGCCAAATCCCACTTCAATATTGGCCTGGATTTGTCTGCTGACTCTGGGAAATGAAAATTCCAAAAAGCCAAATTCCTAATTCCATATTTATTTCCTAACTTCCAACATGTGTTTATATTTCAGGGTTTCTCACTGGT
Organism: Cyanistes caeruleus; assembly: GCF_971803275.1. Lineage (NCBI taxonomy): Eukaryota > Metazoa > Chordata > Aves > Passeriformes > Paridae > Cyanistes > Cyanistes caeruleus. Next base: position 1,455,571 of record NC_141713.1, read on the forward strand.
TGTATCCAAGCTCGAGGTAAATGGACTAAAAAGGAAAACCAAAGGAAGTCAGGGCTCACAGTGCCCGTTATGCAGAAGCACTTGGGAAAAGAATTAAAAGGGCACAGAATCAGGGAATGCCACTCCTGTCAGGGATTTAGAGCAGCAAAGAACTGGAGCTGGTGACTCCTGATTCTGTCCTGACTCAGGTGCTGGGAGCAGGACCTGGGTACATCCTGAGCTTTGTGTCCCACTGGGATGGATTTCCAGGGCTCTGCTTCATCCTGCCTGACTTACAGAGCAGAGAAATTATCCCTTCAGCTTTATATCAGGAACTCTGTTTCATAATGTGGAATTCTTTTGTATCAGTCAAACGCAGCAGAACCGTAATCAGCCCAATTTGAAATTTTAATATACAATATAATTCAATCAACCCCAAATTTCAAACCCGTTTTGATTGAATTAAAAAAAATCAGAGGAGCTATAATGAGTACTTTATGTAAATGAAACAATTTTTCTGGATACATTCCTTCTGGCTTTAAAGCCATTACATTAGGAATGAATTTGGCAAGATATACAGAAATATCAAATGCTTATTGAAATTAACGCATTTAAATACCAATGAATATTTAAACTACAAATAGTTCTTGGAATGCCAGAATAATGAAGTATGCTTTCATATGGATTTTTCTGCAGTTCAAATCATCTTCCAGCCTCTCAATCCTGGGGATTCTTAGGAATTCAGGAGTGCCTGAGTTCATGTTATAATGTTTCCCTTAGTCAGATTTTTATGGATGGCTCTCCTTACCTAAACACACCTGGTAATGAAACTTGCAGGACTTTAATTATCACTAAGACCTCAATTGTTGTCTCATACAGGTTTAAAAGTTATTAGTGAGGCAAAACATCCAGGAAAAATAATCCATAGAAAACCAGCTGAAAAAGCAATCAGTTTGTATGATTTCAAATTAGTGGTGTTCAGCTATTTTAATCCCAGTCCCAATTCATCTTTGTTTCAATAATTCCAAATGTCTATGTAGAGATTAGGCTGTGCTGTCCATAAGCTTTCCTTTATGTCCTTGCTTTAGCTAAAAAAAATGTATAAAATGTATACAAATAATGTATAAAAACTGCCCATTGTTGCATAGGAAGTGTAAAGACACAACTCATTCCACAGTTGGCTGCCAGGCAATCCTCTGTATTTTGGAATATTTCCCTGTTTTATTTGAATTACTGCTGCCTATTGCTTTGTGAAGCCAGGCTGGGCTGGGATATCAACATTTTCCTTCAAATGAAGGCTCAGGGAAGAGATCTGCAGCAAGGAGGAGGAACACTAAAGAGCCAAGACAACAAAGAAGATGCAATTCTGTTACTCACACGAGCCTGGCTCTCGCTCCACGCCTCAGGGCCGTGTCCCTGCCATTCCCTCTGGATCCAGGGGTAGCATTCCAGGTGGGAAATGACATCACAGAAGGCAGTGCCGTTTCCTCCACGCTCATCATCCACCTTGAAGAGCCAGCGCTGCACTTCCAAATTGTCCAGGATGAGCTGGCTGAGAGCATGGAGCAGCTGCAGAGCAGAGACACAAAATCCTTTGCACTGAGACACCACCAAAATTCCCCCCTCAGACTTCCAGCTCCCAAATATTTTATTTTCTGAATATGGTTTCATTCTCTCCGAGGCGTTTGTGTTGTTACAGCAGTTTGGGTATGGATTGAAAGCAACCTTTGAAGACTCCATGGCCTTCATCCCTGTTTTCTGCAGAGGAATTTGCCTGCCCAGGTGTTTTGGGGTTTTTTTTGTCTGAGGTTTTGGATCACCAGAACTGCTCCCATAAACGTTTGTGACGGGGAACGACGCGGGATGGACAATGCTATTTGCAAAAATGCGCCAGGGTAACACCAGCCAAAACAGCTGGGAAATTTTCCTACTGGAGAGTGCATTCCATGGTTATAAATGCACGGAGGAGGTACCAGGCAGGCTTTATAAAAATGCTAATTATTTATTTGTGTATGTACACAGATTTAAATGGCTTTCAAATGCCTTTTGCCCAGCTGGCGCAGGATGCAATTAGCTTCTTAGAAACTGCAAATGACTTTGAACCTGGTAAAAGTATTCTCACATCTTGTTGCATTGGCTGGAGTCTTCTACATTTTACAGAGTAATTTGAGGGATTTTTGTTTCTTTTTCTTTTTTTATTTTTTTTTTTAAAGATTGACCTAAAATACAATTACATGTGTTCCATTTGTAGCTTTTGAGAATGGCATAAATGTGTTTTTTTTGAGAGCTCCCTTTACAGTAATGAAAAGGATCAATAATCCTGTAAGGACTGTACCAATCACAAAGAATTATGTGCTATCTTTAAGTGAAAATTGAATTGTGCTTTACCATGGTGTCACCTCACTTTGATTATTTAACCTAAAATGTCAATATTTCATACAAGCAAACAACAGGAGGAGAAATGCCATAACCCTGTAGGATGAACCAGAAGTATTGTTAAATAATTTACGTGAATCAAATAAATCAAACGGCTGTTTTGCAGGTCATTGATCATATATTTATTTCATCTACTGGAGAAGTTGCAATGGATTTGTGTAGCTTAGATTGTTCAGTGCTAAAGGTGATTTATAAAAACCAAAGCAATGTGAAAAGCCTCTTGAAGAAGCAGGAGAACCTACAAAAAAGCCTTAGCAATGATTATTTTCCTGGATGAAAAGTAACACCACCATAAAAATGTTTGGGTTTTTTTTTTTTTAAGAAATACTTAGATGTATCATTGTAAATTGCAAAATCAGCTGAGAGAATAAAATACTGAGGAACTGGCTGCAAAATAAACACGTAAAATCAAAGTACAGAAAGCTCTTGTGCCTTGTAATTTTAGTTCAATAGGATTTTGTTATTTTCCTACTGGTCACACCAACAAGAGAGATTAATTTAGCAATGACAAACTGAGTACAAAGTAAAACTGCAAAGATGCTCAGTGAACCTCAGTAGGAACAGGCTGGTTGAGGGAGAGATTTCTTCCCCTCAGAACAGGATTTCTGGAAAATGTGCATCTTCAGTCACTGGTAAAATGGATTTATTTCATGACTTCACCCATGGGGCAGCAGCACAAACTGTCTCAAATATTGGGCCAAACACTTTTATACCCTCAAGCCCATGAAAAACCCCAGAAGAATTGTGTTCTTTCCTTCCCTGGGCACAAACTGCATTTAACTGAGCCTAAAAAGGACCCAACCTCACCCAAGACTTGATCAAACCCACGTGGGTTTGGGAGTTACTACTGGAAAAACAGTTGGGAGTTACTCTTGGAAAAATAACCCAGCAACCAGAGAAAAAACCTGCTATGATTGTCAAAGTGCAATTTAAAAAGAAAAAAAATAGCAAAACCAGCAAGAGGGCTTCAAGCAAAACCTCTAAACGTGCCACTAATTTTGATAAAAATCAAATTTCAGCCAAGACACTGTAGGTTTAATAATTAGAATATAAAACTATTATTCACTGACAAGGGCCTCATCAATGGAGTTGTTGAAACGACACAAATCCTCAAGCCATCAGCTCACCTGCTCCCTGCTGTGGATGTCCCGCTCTCCAGGAGGGGTTGGCACTCCAGCACTGGCAAAGATTCTCTTGCTGCCAGACTTGGTGCTGTAGAGCTGAGCCACTGCTGGCTCTGAGCCCAAAATTGGCACCTGGAGCTCGTCAGCCACAACCAAATCATCCAGGTGGGGAACTCCCCCAACCAGGTAGGCATCCCTGCCCTGGAGCAGAACCTGGAGCCTCTGCATTGTCCTGGGACTGTACTTGAGCACAGTGGCCAGGCACATGTGATGCTCCTGTAAAAAGAGAATATTTATTCTTATGAAAAACGGGGTTTTGTTGGTTTTGTTTTGTATTTTTTTATCCTCCCCCTAATTCCTAATGTTGCCCACAATAAATACATTATTAATAGCAGGCTGGGTTATGACCTATCCTGTAGCTTAGCAGTTTAAATTGATAAAAGCTGTTGGGGTGAGGCTCCATAATCGTGCACATCTTTAGTGGGTTGGAAATGGCCTCATTGGGAATAGAACTAATTACTACACATCTGTATTTATTTGATCCATGTGGAATTATCCTTCTGTCAGTCGGCAGAGAGGCTTGTGGCCTTTGGATAATAGTGATTCATCTCAGCAACACTCCTGGCATGGTTTAACTCCAGAGCTTCTAAAAATCAATAAAAAAAATGAAGAATCCCCCCCCCTCCCCCTATAGCAGGGAATGTATTTCACATACAGTTCAGTGGTACTTGAAGTGATTCTCTGAGAATAAAACACTTCGATTTACAAAAGCTTTCAGTGCTTACATTAAATTACTGGGGATGCACATTTCCATTCCAGAGGGGCTCTGATAGCTGATCTAAAGCACCACTTATGGAGAGGGGAGCAGTTTTGTAATAGTTTTTTTTTTTGCTTAAAATACAAAAAAAAAAAAAAAAAAAAAAAGTTTCCAACTTTTTGGAAGGAGTTTCTCATTTCTTCCCAAAAAAGATCTATTGCTGTACAAGCAGTTCATGACATATCCTATAAGCTCTGAATTTAAATTAAGAATGTCACTCGTGGCAGGTGAAAACCTCAAAAATGTTTTAAACAACATATCCCATGCATGGCCTGCATATATTCCAATTATTTTCCCAAAAATACTCTGAGGATGAGACAGGGATGAAGAAATAGCACAAGAGAAATCCACTGCAATAAATTGTCAGGAACAAATCATAATCCCAACAAGAAGAAAATCATCTTCCTATTGAGATTTCATCTCATTTAGGCCCCAGGAAAGCATCCCTGTATTTTCAGGAGAATGTAAATCCTGGATTTGCCAGGGATTTCCAATACTGAAGAACACAGGATATTTTCCTTCCAAGTCCTGGATGTTCATTGCCAGGGACTGAAGTAGAGAAATCCTGATTTCATTGCTTGGATAGGGAGGATGATGCAGGAAAAGGACACAAGGAATCCCCTTCTGGCTCCCCTTGGTGCTTTCTCACACCAAACACAGCTCCAGAAAGTGCCCAAATCTCAGCTGGACACACTGAAAGGACAGCAGGAATGGGACACTCTCTGGAGTTCCAGCAGAAAAAAGAGGATTACAGGAAGTTTAAGGATGAAAAGAACACCAAACAAGTTACCTGGAGCCCTTTTCCCTGCATCAGTTTCAAAGGCAAGACATTTAAAGTTCTGGTCCATGGCTTCCCTTTGCCTGAGCACTGCTCCAAAAGCAGGGAGCTGGCCCATTCCAGAGTTCTGGATGCAGGGAACAGGATCAGCTCCCAGCCTGGGGCCACAGCAGGGCTGTAAGGGAGGAGATTTGCTTTGTGCCCCTCAATAATGGATTTTACAGTCAATTAAGGAGGTCAGGCTGTAAAAGCTGTTTCATTCCTCCTTTTTGAGAGTGGCAGAGCTGCCAAGATCTATGGAAGTGTGAGGGAGAGCAGGGAAAAGCAGGAGAACTGAGGGATTCCAGCAGGAGCAGGGGATATGGGATTAACCAAAGTGCTTGGCTCTCAAACCTGTTGATTTTTGTTTTGTTTTCAGGTTCCCAAGATCCCAGATGTGCCCGTGGCATCATGATCACCAGGAGAGCAAAGCTGCCTCCAGCTGGGACACACCTCAAGTGGAGCTGTGCCTTTTCCAGACAATTTCCTTCCATCCAGTTCCACCAAAATAGCTGGGAAAAGGTGCAAGGCTGATTTGTGCTTCTGGAATTGCTAAAAGGAGCCCACTAAAGTGGCCTTCAAGCCACACTTTCATTGATTGGGAATAAATTTCGATCCATTAGGTGCAATAAAAGCTTTTTATTCAATAACCCAGGAGAAAGATCCTGTAAAAGAATCTATAAAGCTCAAACCCTTACACAGCCCAAATTGTCACTGAAGCCAAGGAGCAGTTCTGAGCAGATTCCTCTCCACACAGAAGATATATTCATAAAAAATATTAATTATATATGGCAAAGTACACGTTTATGTGTTAGTGGCACTAAAGAGACATGGTTCACCTCAACCTGCTTCATCTCAAATCTGGTGTTGCCCATTCTCCTGAAAAATTTTGGTATCAAAACATAGCTGGGAGTTACTACTGGAAAAATAACCCAGCATCCAGAGAAAAAAACCTGCTATTATTGTCAAAGTGCAATTTTAAAAGAAAAAAAAATAGCAAAACCAGCAGCAGGGCTTCAAGCAAAGCCCCTAAATGTGCCTCAAAGTTTGATAAAAATCAAACCCCAGCCAAGACACTGTAGGTTTAATATTTAGAATATAAAATTGTTATTCCCTGTGGAAAGTCTCCACTGCACTGCAGCACTTGCAGAAACACTGTACACACTGTACATTAATTAGAACATGTTTTAGCACATGGATTTAAACCTGACTTGACAGGTTTGGAAGTAGTATTTCTCAATTATTAATTATTTTTCTGGAACTATCACTTTTGTATTCCTGGAACTAATATTTATGAGTTACTTTGATCTGTTTGAAACTCATATTTCTGTATTATTACCTAGCTTTGTTTAAACCTTGTTCTTTAAGGAGCTCTGCACTGGATTTACTTGCAAGAACCACTGCAAACACAGGAATGATTGAATGCTGGGCTAGCCAGAGATAAAGTTGGAGTAATAAGAATGGTTTATTGCTATGATTTGCTTAGAGATATAAATCTATCAAGTTCCCAGTCCCAAGCACAGAGTCAGAAGGGACAAGAGCCTACAAATAGCCAATCTAGGACTATCTCAAGCAAGTCCATAAAGCTAAACCAGGATATTTATTTCCAATGCTCTAACTAGTAGTCTAATCAGTAAAGCCCTTAAACTTGCAATAATATTTCACTGATGTGTACCAGAGCGTTGCAAGTTATAAAATTTCCAATTTAATTTTACTGCATCCCTCAAGCTGTAGTAATTAGAAGACAAACTCACGGGGAAGCTGTTTATAGCTTCAGGGGTGAGAATTCTGAACCTGTCCTGCAGGTCAGCCATGTCCTCGGGGTTCCCAGATCTAACAGCTGCCTGCAGACCCAGGAGTTTATGGTAATACTGCACTAACTCCTCACTCAGAGCAAGGGGGCAGATGTAGATGACGTCCACGTTGGCATCTGAAACAAAGGGGCACAGTGTTCACTGCTGGGAGAAAGGTACAACCTTCCCAACAGCAATCCTGGCATTCCCGAGCCTCTGCTCACAAACAGCTTTCCTAAAAAAAAATTTAAAAAATAAAAATGAAGCTTCATTCCCAAATCTTTTGCTGTGCTTCAGCATTTCTCTGTGGACAGGTCAGCAGCCCAAAGGAAGAGCTGCTTCCTGGGATTCAATCTGTAGAACATATTGGGGGCAGGATTTGGGAAGTGGTGCAGGGGGATTTGTGAGCCCAAACTCCCGTTTGCATCAATGGGAACTGAACTGCTTTAAAAATATATCCCATTAACGGCAGTAAATTATAAAACTGAGCCATTCAGTTGAGAAAGCTGAGGAAATTGCAATTTTCTACGCTGCCTGGATTTTCCATGGGCTGTTCCTGCTCCTGTGCTGTCCACACAAAAGCTCACGGTGGGGTATCATCAATAACCACTGCTGGGGATGGGAGTGTGCGGGGCAGCCACTCCAGCACGGTGTGCAAATCTGCTTTTCCTCATGGAAAACAGCTTGGCCTGAAGGGCTGTGTCCACACAGAAGGAAAATCTCTAATACAGGCAGTTTTGGAAAAATTTAACCACTCTCTTCTGCTAAAATATTAATGTTAATAGGTGAGCTAATAAATTAATGGGCCTTGAAGCATCGATAGGCAAAGAGCACTCCAAGATTTTGATCCAAATCAGTGGGAAGCCTTTCATTGTTTTATTGTGCACAAGTGCCAGGGCTAACTGCTATTCCATGGAATGACTGCAGCAAAACAAGGACTGGATAAGGAAAGCCTGAGCCAAATGTAAGGAATAAAAGATCCTATTGCTTGATTTTGTTCTGCCAGAGCTGCAGGGAAATAATCCACATTAAAAATGTGAGGCCAGAGCTCACCTGAGGCATTCAGGTAGCACAGAGCCCACAAGCAGAGCCTTTATATAATTTTATATAATTATTTACCAGATTAGTTTAAAAAATAACTAATAGACGAGTACAGCACTGTTCACCAGTCAGTACTCAAGTGAAAAATGGACAATTTCAGTGAATTTTGGGAATAAAAAGCTGCAGAACATTTTACTGCTGTACCACTGTCCTATAAAGAGATATAAAGTCTCCTTAGGACACAGTGAGGCTCCAGGGACAGCTTAACTCACAGGAGGTCACAACCAGCAAGGAAATCCTTTTCTAGGGAAAAAACAAACCAAAATGGAAAATCTCAGTGCTCCTCTGCCAGGCACAGGTAAAGAACCTGATCCAGTTAATAATTTAATTAATATTTCGCTAGTTTGTATCTTCCTCATGGTCTGCTTTACAGCAGAAGCAATTTTCATGTTCAGAAATGAGAAAAAAAAAATCTGTTTATTGTGTGACTTTGTCCCTTTAAGTTTCTGTCATTTAAAAGCCAAAAAAATTCACATAAAAAAATAAAACAGTACTGTGGAAAAAACCACTATTAGTGCCTAGATAATATATAAATGCAATTACATTATTATTTTAGGCAACTGTAAATTTCTGGGTCTAATATATTTTTGATCCAAACTTACTAAATGGCATTTATAAAATAATCATGACCCTGAAATATGGATGAATAATGTAAAATCTGTCATTCCAGGCAGCCAGTGAAGCTGGTCACTGCTAAATATCATCCTTCCCTGCTTTGCTTAAAAGAAACCTGTCAGGAAAAAAAAAAACCCAAACTTTTAAATAGATGCCTTTTGCCTCATTTAAAAAAAAAAAAAATTGGTTTAAATAAGGGCTTGCTCTTTTGCAGCACATCTTTCTCTCCGTGTGAGGCTGAATGAGCACTGCCAGAATGAGCTCCCTCATTTTGCACAACACTGAACACTTTGTGGTGCTCAGCAGCTCACAGGATGAGGCTGCTTTACCTCAGCACAGAGGTACGGGGAAGCAGCGGGATTTTTTTATGGATTAACGTGGCCAGGAAATGCCACAATTCCTTCTCAGCTTCTCCCTGCTCTATATTTAATAGTAATACAAACAAAAAAAGTCCTTGTGTTGTTTTCTTTTGCTCCCAGCTGGGGGGAATAATCAAGAAGCAGGAGCTGATCACGTACCCAGGATGTCACAGAGCCTCCCCATCTGCAGGTTCTGCTGGAGAGCGAGGTCAGGGATGTGCTCACGGATGTGTTGGGAATATCCTGGAAAACAGGGAAAGCCCCCCCCTCAAACTGCAGTCAGAAAACCCCTGATACAGATTTGGGGGAAAAAAAAAAAAAAATAAAAATCAGATTTCTGGATTCAAAAAAGCTGGAAAAAAAAAAAATCCCATTTGAAATCTCACAGCACTCATTGCAGCATTTTTCTGAATTTACTTTTATTACTGATATAACTGCACGTTTTTCTGTCATTTTAAATACAGACCTAAATGTTACAGCCCCACAGAGTTCTCTAATTTAACCATGCAGACCATTTTGTTGGGAGTCTTTCATGTTGCTGGATTTTTTTATTTTTTTTATTTTGTAAACACTGGGGGTAGAAAAAAAAATAAAATGACACCATCATTAAGCAAGAATCCTGGTAATTTTGTCCTTCACACAGATAAAAGGCACCAAAGCCACTTCATTAAGGAGATGTCTCAGTGCTACCTGCTCACTTTGTTGCAGAGGAAAGGTGAGTGACAGCCTGTCTGAGCCTGGATTATCTCTTTGCAGGTCAGAATTCCAGCTGATTCCATGCTCACATTCAAAAAGACTGCAGGAAATGACAGCAGCACTGTAACTATAATTTTTAAGCCTGTAATTTTCAAATTGGTGTAATTCAAAAGCAATTGTGGTGTCTGTGCAAGCAGCCACAGCTCCACTGGCAGTTACCTCCAGTGATATTAATTGTTTAATCCATCAGGATTAATCAAAATATTCAGTGTTTGGCATAAAAATTTGATTGATCCAGGAACAAGATCCTTACATTTCTATACATCTGCACAAAGAAAATCACCAGAAGCTCAGGGAAAACTTAATTTTAGCTAAAATCAGCTCAGAGTTTCAGTGCCTTCATGTAGAAAACAGCAAAGTAGATATTTCAGGCTAATTACAGAGACGATTATTACAAGTGATCAGCATTCTAAGGTGCATGTGGCAATTGCACACAGAACATGAGAAAATACAGAGAAATTAAAATTACCAGTTTAATTTTTGGTCATTTCTTACCAAACTTACATATTGCAGTCAGCACAGTGGTACCAGGCACTTGGAGAACTCATCTAAGTAAAATATATTGATTTGATTTTTATTTTTTTTACTCCTCTAGTATTAAGCTACAGTAATTAGGAAAAAAGCTTGCTCTGAGTATTTAAACTTTAGTCTCAAAGCTTCATTTTGTTCTCTCATCCAATTTTAAGGCATTAAAAACGCTGCCTAATATTTTCAAACCATTTAAATACCAGCCTAAGAATGCAGCTGATTTCCTTACCCTGAACTGTCCTCTTGAAAACACTGTGTTTTAAGAACTGGGCCAAAAAAATAACATGCAAATATAACTTGGAAAACCAGGAATTATTTGCAAGGAAGAACAAAGTGGCAATTAAGTAAGTGAAAATTTGCATTTTGCTCTGGCTCTGCAGATCCATGCCAGCATTGTAGCACTGTACTTTTCACAGGGAGGTTAATAAAACATATTAATTCACAATATATTAACTTCCACTGGCATGACCCCATTAGATTTAATGAGGAATATTCACTGCTGGTAAATCCTTGCCCTCCCACTGGACAGGATGAACCACATTCCTCATGATCCACCTTGAACATTCCATAGTCCATGACTGGACACCTGATAAAGATTATTAAATGGTTAATAACCCTTTTCTTCCAGTTTAAACAAAACCCAAGCCAAATAAATTCTATATATTGTGATCACAGCCTGCCTGTTCCAGTGCACCTGTGCCATCAGTTCTGCTTCAGCCTCCAGTCTGGGTAAGAAATTCCAAATGGCAGCTGGAATTTGGGGTGTGGACAAAGGAACACTTGGGAATGGGATTGGGTTTTGCATTAATGACTCCAAAGTGCTAAAATAAGAGGAATTAATTCATCCCCCTTTCAACCTCAGCCATGACCTAACACCCTTTAATTGACATTTCCTCAATAAATTCTGCTCATCTCCAAGTGGCTTCTCCCAACAAAGAATCCTCAAATGTACCTTGGAGAAAAGGAACAGCAGAGAGAGGGACAGGACACGAAAGGTTTGTGGGATCTGAAGGGGAAGGAGGAAAATGAGCTGGGATCACTCACCTTGTGCTCCCCAGGACCTGGGACAGCTCTAGGAAATAATACCCAAGGTTTCATAAATAAAACTGAATTTTTCTCTCTGTATTTGGCACACATTTGTAGCAGTAAATCTGATTTAAAGGTTCAAATTCATTTCTCCTCACTCTGCCTGACAACAATCCTTGAACACTGGAATCTACTTTGTGTTTTTAGCTATGCTAGAAATTCCAGGTTTTTGTTTGGGTGAAATAAATGGAACCATTTGCTCCTCCCAGCAGTACAATTTAAGCCCTTCACTATCCCTTTTCCTGGATTATTTCCAGAAACTTGACATGGGTCTGAAACTGCTGTTGTGAAATTAGAAATTCACCCTCCTGGCTCTGTCACCATTTCTTGGAATTCCACCTGCAAGGGAAGAAAAACCAGATTCTGATTTGTCCCAAATGCTGAAATCAAGGACACTGAGCAGAGAATTTCAGGTTTTCTTTCTGGTTTACAAAACTGAACACAGAGATCACTGAGTATCATTAAACTTTGGTGTCTTCTTGTTTATCTGCTCTGTCCCAGGTTTTGTAGCTCAAAATT